>NC_064774.1:27870480-27986897 GCF_011397635.1 Epinephelus fuscoguttatus
AGATTGTTTCTTCTTTTTTTAAAAGGTAATGGTGAATCAGACGGTGACAAGGATTCTGAGACTGAAAGTAAGTTTTTCATTGCACAGAGCCAGTATCACTATTGTTTAGGTCAAAGTCAAATCCTATCATTTGTGTTGTAGAGGAGCCTGATGGAATGACAAACCTAATGAGTGTGATCCTGGGTGGTGTGACTGTTCTCCTCACTGTAGTCGTCATTGCTCTGGCTGTTAAAATCAGAAAACTTCAGACAGGTACAGTTGATTTATTAGTTGTTGCACATGATGAACAAATCCAAAGCTGAGTAAATGTTCAGTAACAATTAACTAATGAGACTTTTGTCTTTTGTCATTTAGCTGTGAATGAAGAGCCAGCCAGAGAGAAACAAGGTGAACCCAACATTTACTTAAATACACTGTGTCTTACGGTGGTTTAACAGATGATTTCTTTTTTATTGCTACATGTGGCATCAAAGTAAAATCATCCCTTTTAATTTATACTTTTAAAAGTTAATATGTGTGCACAAGAAAAAAAAAGTAATAATCACCTTTTCAGACTTAAGGGACTCATTGGATCTTCAAACTTTAAACTAACAGTTGAGGCTCATTAAGTTGAAGAATGACTGTATTTTGTATCAAAATCAGTGATCAGTGAAGGTTTATCTTTGCTTATCTTACTATATTTGGCTTACTCAGAATGTGAGCATGTTTGTCATAGCCAAACTTTTTCCCTTCTTGCCAACTATGATTTTTTCCCCATCTGAAACACATGGGAACGCTCCAACTAGTCAAACAGATGACATTTTGCTATAAAAAAAAAAAAAAGAAAAGAAAGCTGGGATTCCATTAACAATCACGTTTTAGCATTTAATTTAGACTTCCTTAAACTATGGTGAACAATCACCTTAGATCAAATAATTCTGTTGTGAAACTTTTTTTTTTTTTTTTTGCAAACTCAGCCACAGTGTGTGTGATATGTTATGTGACTCTAAATATTCTGATTCACAGGATCTGGACTCAGATGAACTGAACTACGCAGCTCTACATTTCCAGGCAAAGCCAAAAAGAAGCCGCAGACCTCCATCTGAGAGAGAGGTGGAGCCACATGTTGTGTATGCTGCCACCAGATAGACTCAGGAAACATCTGGAACAGCAGCTCAGAGTGGAACTGATGCTTTATCATATTCATCTACTGTTGGGGTTTATATGTGGGCTGTGTGTGAGTTGATTCACTGGCAAAAAATAAATCTGAAATGATGCTTCTGTATTTTCTTGCTCATGTTTCTTTCTGTCTCTGACTTTGTCTGAGAGTCAAAACAACATGTGTAATTTGTGACAGAGGAGGAGTCAGAGAGGACACTGATGGCTGAAATGGTCTGTGCACAGAGGAGTGAGTGACGTACACATGACTTGTTTAACAGGAAGAGACAGCACAGTGTGGTCTGAGAACAACTGAGGTGAAGAGCAATGAGGTCTCTGAAGTCAAAGCTCTGAGGAAAGTATAAAAGGAAGTTGTGACAAGAAGTTTACTGATTCAATACAAAATCAAACCAGCTGCTGTTTTTGGACATTTTGGAGAAAGAATGGAGAAGAAAAACTGCTATTCTTAAAGATGTGAACATTGTTCCCTTAAAGGGCCAGTGTGTAAAATGGGTTGAAAACAGTGACATCAGTGGTCAAATTCTAGATTGCAGGGCTCACTCGCTCACCCCTCCCGTCGGGTAAATGACGGCGGCCTTGTAGGGACAAAGCCTTGCGCACAAGTTTTTCAGGAGTAGGTCTATCTAGCAACGAGGTGAATGTTTATTTAGAAATCTAAACCATGTTACGATATTGTAATGAATCCCTCACGAGCAGGAGACCAGAGGAGCGTTCGGGAAAAACGCCCGTTTATTTGAGCACTCCAGAAACTCTGGTAACACTCCAGGGGGTAAAAGACTCTGTCCCAAACTCTCCTGGCGTAACACACACACTTCATAACTTTACACACATACTCGTTTACCATAACGAGTGGGGACCCCCCTCCCCTCTCTGCTCCACCAATCTCCAGCCCACACACTGACTGACAGCGTAGCCTGTAAACAGAGCTCAGCTGTTTATTTAGCCTAGCAATATCTCCGGACTATAGTCGCTGCAATGGACAACTTGGAACGCGATTTTAAAGAGTTTCTTGTAGCGGACACAGATCCAGAGCCATACCTGTTTGAGCCGGAGCATACAGATGAGGAACTCCATGTGTTTGATGCTGAGCGGGCGAGAAGAGAGGCTGAATGCACAGAATGGGATTCGGTGCTACCATTGTTGGGGAGATATATCATCAGGAGGAAATGCGCCGCAGAGAGTGCATCACAAGGAGTGAAGTTGCGTCTTCTCTTCCTCGCAGATGATGGTTGAGTTCATTCTCTCCTGTTGCGTGGTAAGTGTGGTCCATTCGCAAACTTTATAACTAAAAAACTTTTCACTACTCTCTATCGACGAACTACTAACACTCTCTGCTGTTTCTTCCTCCTCCTTCCTTCCTTCCGCTGTCTTCATTGGTTCATTTATACACGCGAAACGCGTTCTCTGGCTGGCTGGATTGTCTGTACGGTCTGCCGTACATACATGGCGGCGCAAGATGGCGACCTCTCTAAAGCAAGGCCCTTGCTATATATATATATGTATATATATGTACATATATATATATATATGCTTATATATATATATATATATATATATATATATATATATACTATATATATATATATGCTGTACATATATATATATATATATATATATATATATATATATATGTACATTTAAAGCCATTTAAAGGGCCAGTGTATTTTGAAATATATATATATATATATATATATATATATATGTACATATATAAAAGCATAATTATAAGGCTACGAAAACCAAACGAATTTTATTTTATAGTGATTATACACTTATATAAACATATTAATAGGTAGAATATTCAGATTCAGATTCAGATTGACAATAAACCATGCCAAATATTACACACTGGCCCTTTAAAGCCTGTCTCTTAATGGAGAGTCAAACAGCAGCTCTGCAGCTGGCTAAAAATAACATTGTGCCAACAATGCGCCTGACCACACACATAAAGGGCTCAACAGCCCTCACACAGATGGGCACAAGTACATTTGCTACAAACACAACATGGGTGCTGGCTGTGAAAATGACAATCACGTCAGTCTGAATCTAGCATTGACAGTTACACTGCGCTAAGTGCCAGGTGGAAGATAGGGCCCTAAGAGTCTACAGCCTTGTTACCCTGATTTCCACGTACTCTGTCTGCGCTGCACTCGCAGCACCGTGGATCTGGAGCAACCGACAGCACGTACCCTGGCCTTGTGCGGCGGGAAGTGATGTGATTTTTAAAAAATTGAGAGGTTACAATCCGTAGTCCGTGCATTGTGTAGTATTTTGAAATTTATCAGATGCTGTGTGCGTTCCATTTCCGGTTTGGTGCGATCTGAGCTTAGTGGCTTGATGTAAAAATCGACCTGGCACGTATCTCTGATGAATTAGGCGCCGTGGCAGTTCTGCTACATCTAGCGTATCTGCTCGCACTGCACTACGCTGCGCGGCTGGGCGGAGTATGCGGAAATTGGGGGTCAGTGTCTCTGTGAGGCTGCACTTACCCCCAATTTCCACATACTCCGCCTGCGCCACGCAGCACAGTGCAGTGCGTAGCAGATACACTCGCATTCTAGTGAACAGCTTCATTTCCACAGCGAGCGCCGCGCAGCATCTCTGGAGCGTTCCAGAAGTGCAACAGCACTCCGCTTCATCGGAGATATGCGCCAGGTCTATTTTTCAGCGACTGCGCGTCCATTGCACATCAAGCCACGAAGCTCAGATCGCACCAATCCAGAAACGGAATGCACACAGCATCCGGTAAATTTCAAAATACAACACAATGCGGGGATTACGGATTGTAACCTCTCAGTTTTTTAAAAATCCCGTCACATCCTGTTGCACAAGTTGTTAGTCAGTGCGAGGGTCAGAGGAAAGATGGACGAGGAGAAACTCATAGTTGAAGTGGAAAACCATAGTGTTTTGTATGACACCACACATCCTTTCTACGAGGATACAAACCGAAAGGAGAAGACCTGGTGTGAAATTGCAGGAGTTTTGGGAGTGAATGGTGCTCTTTATCACGTGATTTCACAGTTTCCATGCGTGAGCTTGCCGCTCCACTACACGGCGCGACGTTCCAGAAATGCATCCAGTAGGCGAGGGTACAAGCCGTTGGTTGTTCCAGATCCACGGCGCTGAGCGCGCAGACGGAGTATGTGAAATTGGGGTTAGGTACAGAGATGCTTTGTGCTAGGTACGTCAGCAAGCTAACATGGTCACAGTATCAATGTTAAGAGACAGTTAGCAATTCATCCAACAGTTGCTGGATCATAAACTACAAAAGTCAACATAACAACCAGTGGTGGTAGAGGAAAAAGTCAGGGAAGCTCCAAAGTCCATAGAATTAATCTTCTGGGCTGGGCACTATGGATATCTAAAAAATTTCCCAAATTTCCATAGCAATGTATCTCAATAGTTTATGGATATTTCAGTTAGGACCGAATTGGGATATTTAGGGTAATTAGGGTAACCAGGTTTTTGTTGGTAAATGGCACAATCGCTCTTGCTGCCTAAAAATTACATTGTGCCAACAATGCGCCTGACCACACATATAAAGAGCTCAACAGCCCTCACACAGATGGGCACAAGTATATTTGCTACAAACACAACTTGGGTGCTGGCTGTGAAAATAACAATCACATCAGTCTGAAACTAGGACTGACAGTTACACAGCATTACGTGCCAGGTGAAAGATAGGGCCCTAAGAGTCAACAGTCTACATTCTGTGTTAAGTGATACACTTTTTTGCCACATTTGGACTTCTGTCTTTCAAATTTCTGCTATTTTTATTCAAGTGGGGGCTTTTTTGTTTGTTTGTTTATTTTATTCATTTATTTATTTATTTTTTGAATATCCAGTAATGTGAGAAATAGAAAAAAGTGTCCCTTTCTGTTTTATCGAGCAGCAAATTCCAAGGCTGTGAAATGAAGTCAATGCTAAGGTGCCAAAAACTGCATTTCATCAAATGGCCACTTGAGGGTGGCTCCAAAATAGAATAAATCCCTATGGGTGCAGTCAGTCAGGTGGAGGTGTGGTGTTGTTGTCTGAAGTGCAGTTACAAACAACACATAGTTACATAATTGTCATCTTAAAATTCAAACCAAGACAAAAAAGAGGGCCGTGGGCTGCAGGATGGGTCAGATTGATTTGTTTTCTGTGCCCCGTGGCGTCAAACTGCAGACTTGATTACAGATTAATAACAACAAACACGTATTATGCATGTCTGACTGTATCAGACTGTGACAGATCAGATGATGGTATCTGCCATGATGGCTGTATGAAACTCTAAGAGCAGCAGCAGAATTGTTATTTTTCCATCTGAAACTCTTTGATACTTGTTTTGTCTCAGCTGCATCGGGCACAGATATTCGGTGGTGAATGATTTGAGCTTCCTTGTATGATGTATTCAACACCCCGCCCCTTTCAAATGAAAGCCCCTTTACAGTGATATAAACTGCCCTTGCTGTGACACAGTTGTACGCACAATGGAAAGTTTCACCTTATTAACAGTTTTGCTTCTCTGCAGCCTCAGTAAGTACTGGTGTTGAATTATTCTGAGCAGAAAATACAATTCTGATCTTCCCTTTATGCAGACACCCACCGTTATTTTTTCACCTTCAAATTACTTTGTATTGAACAAATTTAGATGATTTGTTGTTGCATAACCAAAAGGGGTAAACCTCTAGTTGTCTCTGCTGTTTGTTTCAGGCTGGATCTCTGTCTCAGGTTCTGAGTCTCACACTGTGGAGGTCCAGCCTGGTGAAGAAGTCACACTGACGTGCACCAACATTTCCAGCACTTCGACTCTGACTGAATGGTTCAGACTGATCAACAGAACCAAGCCCAGCTGCATCTCCTCCATGTATGAGGCTGATGCCAAAGCTTTGTTCTGTGATGGATTTCAAAGTGGATTTGAAATGAGCTCCAACATCTCCACTGTCTTTCTGAAAATCAAGCGGGTGGATTTATCTGACTCTGGACTGTATTTCTGTGGATTCTACAAAGACACACATACAGTCATTGGCGATGCAACACATTTAAAAGTTCAAGGTAAGAATAAGCTGTACTTCTATCAGAAGTCATATTTACAGTATATCTCAAATTTATTTCCACAGTATTGGGAAAACAGCTTAAAAACAAATAAGAACCAATGCTTCAGATTGTTTCTTCTTTTTTAAAAAAAGGTAATGGTGAATCAGACGGTGACAAGGATTCTGAGACTGAAAGTAAGGTTTTTTTGCACAACAGAGCCAGTATCACTATTGTTTAGGTCAAATTCAAATCCTATCATTTGTGTTGTAGAGGAGCCTGATGGAATGACAAACCTAATGAGTGTGATCCTGGGTGGTGTGACTGTTCTCCTCACTGTAGTCGTCATTGCTCTGGCTGTTAAAATCAGAAAACTTCAGACAGGTACAATTGATTTATTAGTTGTTGCACATGATGAACAAATCCAAAGCTGAGTAAATGTTCAGTAACAATTAACTAATGAGACTTTTGTCTTTTGTCATTTAGCTGTGAATGAAGAGCTGCAGCCAGAGAGAAACAAGGTGAACCCAACATTTACTTAAATACACTGTGTCTTATGGTGGTTTAACAGATGATTTCTTTTTTATTGCTACATGTGGCATCAAAGTAAAATCATCCCTTTTAATTTATACTTTTACAAGTTAATATCTTGTGTGCACAAGAAAAAAAAGTAATAATCACCTTTTCAGACTTAAGGGACTCATTGGATCTTCAATTTTAAACTAACAGTTGAGGCTCGTTAAGTTGAAGAATAACTGTATTTTGTATCAAAATCAGTGATCGGTGAAGGTTCGTCTTTGCTTATCTTACTGTATTTGGCTTACTCAGAATGTGAGCATGTTTGTCATAGCCAAACTTTTTCCCTTCTTACCAACTATGATTTTTTTCTCCATCTGAAACACATGGAAACGCTCCAACTAGTCAAACAGATGACATTTTGCTATAAAAAAAAAAAGGAAAAACCTGAGCCTTTCTGCCATGCTGTTGTGTGTAACTGTCTGAAGTACAGCTACAAACAGTATTATTTTAAAATTCAGACATAGTCACTGGGTGAAGGTGAGCTTTAATCTGGCCTATGTCCTGTGGCTGAGAGAGTTTTTCTTAGTGTTAATTTAAATTGTCCAACACAGCTGGGATTCCATTAACAATCATGTTTTAGCATTTAAATTAGACTTCCTTAAACTATGGTGAACAATCACCTTAGATCAAATAATTCTGTTGTGAAACTATTTTTTTTTTTTTGCAAACTCAGCCACAGTGTGTGTGATATGTTATGTGACTCTAAATACTCTGATTCACAGGATCTGGGCTCAGATGAACTGAACTACGCAGCTCTACGTTTCCAGGCAAAGCCAAAAAGAAGCCGCAGACCTCCATCTGAGAGAGGTGGAGCCACATGTTGTGTATGCTGCCACCAGATAGACTCAGGAAACATCTGGAACAGCAGCTCAGAGTGGAACTGATGCTTTATCATATTCATCTACTGTTGGGGTTTATATGTGGGCTGTGTGTGAGTTGATTCACTGGCAAAAAATAAATCTGAAATGATGCTTCTGTATTTTCTTGCTCATGTTTCTTTCTGTCTCTGACTTTGTCTGAGAGTCAAAACAACATGTGTAATTTGTGACAGAGGAGGAGTCAGAGAGGACACTGATGGCTGAAATGGTCTGTGCACAGAGGAGTGAGTGACGTACACATGACTTGTTTAACAGGAAGAGACAGCACAGTGTGGTCTGAGAACAACTGAGGTGAAGAGCAATGAGGTCTCTGAAGTCAAAGCTCTGTGGAAAGTATAAAAGGAAGCTGTGACGAGAAGTTTACTGATTCAATACAAAATCAAACCAGCTGCTGTTTTTGGACATTTTGGAGAAAGAATGGAGAAGAAAAACTGCTATTCTTAAAGATGTGAACATTGTTCCCTTAAAGCCTGTCTCTTAATGGAGAGTCAAACAACAGCTCTGCTGTGGTCTCTGCTATGTTGACATTTTAGAGAATGTAATTATTTCCTGTTTAATTATGTATTATTTCACCCACCCACAACCCATTCTCATGTCCCTGTGTGTAACAAGCAGAGTGTCCACACACTGTGAATCCCCCATGTAGGTGCATGGTACTGTCTGAATAATTCGTCTTTGAAATAGCAGGAAAATACTGTGCTATAAACTTTAGACCAGGTTTTTGTTGGTCAATGGCACAATCGCTCTCTGCTGGCTAAAAATAACATTGTGCCAACAATGCGCCTGACCACACACATAAAGGGCTCAACAGCCCTCACACAGATGGGCACAAGTACATTTGCTACAAACACAACATGGGAGCTGGCCATGAAAATGGCAATCACATCAGTCTGAATCTAGCATTGACAGTTACACTGCGCTAAGTGCCAGGTGGAAGATAGGGCCCTAAGAGTCTACAGCCTTGTTACCCCAATTTCCACGTACTCTGTCTGCGCCATGCTACGCATCTGGGGATCTGGAGCAACCGACAGCACGTACCCTGGCCTTGTGCGACTGGAATTGATGTGATTTTTAAAAAACTGAGAGGTTACAATCCGTAATCCACGCATTGTGTTGTATTTTGAAATTTATCGGATGCTGTGTGCATTCCGTTTCCGGTTTGGTGCGATCTGAGCTTAGTGGCTTGATGTAAAAATCGACCTGGCACGTATCTCTGATGAATTAGAGCGCCGTGGCAGTTCTGCTACGTCTAGCGTATCTGCTACGCACTGCACTACGCTGCGCAGCTGGACGGAGTATTTGGAAATTGGGGTCAGTGTCTCTGTGAGGCTGCACTCACTTCCAATTTCCACATACGCCTGCGCCTGCGCAGCACAGTGCAGTGCGTGGAACAGCTTCATTTCCACAGCGAGCACCGCGCAGCATCTCTGGAGCGTTCCAGAAGTGCAACAGCACTCCGCTTCATCGGAGATACGCGCCAGGTCTATTTTTCAGTGACTGCGCGTCCATTGCACATCAAGCCACGAAGCTCAGATCGCACCAATCCGGAAACGGAATGCACACAGCATCCGGTAAATTTCAAAATACAACACAATGCGTGGATTACAGACTGTAACCTCTCAGTTTTTTAAAAATCCCGTCACATCCTGTTGCACAAGTTG
Source organism: Epinephelus fuscoguttatus (assembly GCF_011397635.1). NCBI lineage: Eukaryota > Metazoa > Chordata > Actinopteri > Perciformes > Serranidae > Epinephelus > Epinephelus fuscoguttatus. Next base: position 27,879,773 of record NC_064774.1, read on the forward strand.
TCAGTCAGTGCGAGGGTCAGAGGAAAGATGGACGAGGAGAAACTCATAGTTGAAGTGGAAAACCATAGTGTTTTGTATGACACCACACATCCTTTCTACGAGGATACAAACCGAAAGGAGAAGACCTGGTGTGAAATTGCAGGAGTTTTGGGAGTGAATGGTGCTCTTTATCGCGTGATTTCACAGTTTCCATGCGTGAGCTTGCCGCTCCACTACACGCGACATTCCAGAAATGCATCCAGTAGGCGAGGGTACAAGCCGTTGGTTGTTCCAGATCCATGGCGCTGCGTGGCGCGCAGACGGAGTATGTGGAAATTGGGGTTAGGCACAGAGATGCTTTGTGCTGGTAGGTCAGCAAGCTAACATGGTCACAGTATCAATGTTAAGAGACAGTTAGCAATTCATCCAACAGTTGCTGGATCATAAACTACAAAAGTCAACATAACAACCAGTGGTGGTAGAGGAAAAAGTCAGGGAAGCTCCAAAGTCCATAGAATTAATCTTCTGGGCTGGGCACTATGGATATCTAAAAAATTTCCCAAATTTCCATAGCAATGTATCTCAATAGTTTATGGATATTTCAGTTAGGACCAAATTGGGATATTTAGGGTAATTAGGGTAACCAGGTTTTTGTTGGTAAATGGCACAATCGCTCTTGCTGCCTAAAAATTACATTGCACCAACAATGCGCCTGACCACACATATAAAGGGCTCAACAGCCCTCACACAGATGGGCACAAGTATATTTGCTACAAACACAACTTGGGTGCTGGCTGTGAAAATAACAATCACATCAGTCTGAAACTAGGACTGACAGTTACACAGCACTACGTGCCAGGTGAAAGATAGGGCCCTAAGAGTCTACAGTCTACATTCTGTGTTAAGTGATACACTTTTTTGCCACATTTGGACTTCTGTCTTTCAAATTTCTGCTATTTTTATTCAAGTGGGGGCTTTTTTGTTTGTTTGTTTATTTTATTTATTTATTTTTTGAATATCCAGTAATGTGAGAAATAGAAAAAAGTGTCCTGTTCTGTTTTCATCAAGCAGCAAATTCCAAGGCTGCGAAATGAAGTCAGTGCTAAGGTGCCAAAAACTGCATTTCATCAAATGGCCACTTGAGGGTGGCTCCAAAATAAATAAATCCCTATGGGTGCAGTCAGTCAGGTGGAGGTGTGGTGTTGTTGTCTGAAGTGCAGTTACAAACAACACGTAGTTACATAATTGTCATCTTAAAATTCAAACCAAGACAAAAAAGAGGGCCGTGGGCTGCAGGATGGGTCAGATTGATTTGTTTTCTGTGCCCCGTGGCGTCAAACTGCAGACTTGATTACAGATTAATAACAACAAACACGTATTTTGCATGTCTGACCGTATCAGACTGTGACAGATCAGATGATGGTATCTGCCATGATGGCTGTATGAAACTCTAAGAGCAGCAGCAGAATTGTTATTTTTCCATCTGAAACTCTTTGATACTTGTTTTGTCTCAGCTGCATCGGGCACAGATATTCGGTGGTGAAAGATTTGAGCTTCCTTGTAGTGATGTATTCAACACCCCGCCCCTTTCAAATGAAAGCCCCTTTACAGTGATATAAACTGCCCTTGCTGTGACACAGTTGTACACACAATGGAAAGTTTCACCTTATTAACAGTTTTGCTTCTCTGCAGCCTCAGTAAGTACTGGTGTTGAATTATTCTGAGCAGAAAATACAATTCTGATCTTCCCTTTATGCAGACACCCACCGTTATTTTCACCTTCAAATTACTTTGTATTGAACAAATTTAGATGTTTTGTTGTTGCATATCCTAAAGGGTAAACCTCTAGTTGTCTCTACTGTTTGTTTCAGGTGTGATCTCTGTCTCAGGTTCTGAGTCTCACACTGTGGAGGTCCAGCCTGGTGAAGAAGTCACACTAACGTGCACCAACATTTCCAGCACTTCGACTCAGACTGACTGGTTCAGACTGATCAACAGAACCAAGCCCAGCTGCATCTCCTCCATGTACTGGGCTGATGGTGAAGCTTCGTTCTGTGATGGATTTCAAAGTGGATTTGAAATGAGCTCCAACATCTCCACTGTCTTTCTGAAAATCAAGCAAGTGGATTTATCTGACTCTGGACTGTATTTCTGTGGATTCTACAAAGACACACATACAGTCATTGGCGATTCAATACATTTAAAAGTTCAAGGTAAGAATAAGCTGTACTTCTATCAGAAATCATATTTACAGTATATCTCAAATTTATTTCCACAGTATTGGGAAAACAGCTTAAAGACAAATAAGAACCAATGCTTCAGATTGTTTCTTCGTTTTTCATTGCACAACAGAGCCAGTATCACTATTGTTTAGGTCAAAGTCAAATCCTATCATTTGTGTTGTAGAGGAGCCTGATGGAATGACAAACCTAATGAGTGTGATCCTGGGTGGTGTGACTGTTCTCCTCACTGTAGTCGTCATTGCTCTGGCTGTTAAAATCAGAAAACTTCAGACAGGTACAGTTGATTTATTAGTTGTTGCACATGATGAACAAATCCAAAGCTGAGTAAATGTTCAGTAACAATTGACTAATGAGACTTTTGTCTTTTGTCATTTAGCTGTGAATGAAGAGCCGCAGAGAGAAACAAGGTGAACCCAACATTTACTTAAATACACTGTGTCTTATGGTGGTTTAACAGATGATTTCTTTTTTATTGCTACATGTGGCATCAAAGTAAAATCATCCCTTTTAATTTATACTTTTACAAGTTAATATCTTGTGTGCACAAGAAAAAAAAGTAATAATCACCTTTTCAGACTTAAGGGACTCATTGGATCTTCAAACTTTAAACTAACAGTTGAGGCTCGTTAAGTTGAAGAATAACTGTATTTTGTATCAAAATCAGTGATCAGTGAAGGTTTATCTTTGCTTATCTTACTGTATTTGGCTTACTCAGAACATGAGCATGTTTGTCATAGCCAAACTTTTTCCCTTCTTGCCAACTATGATTTTTTCCCCATCTGAAACACATGGGAACGCTCCAACTAGTCAAACAGATGACATTTTAAGATCAAACAAAACCTGAAAACCTGAGCCTTTCTGCCGTGCTGTTGTGTGTAACTGTCTGAAGTACAGCTACAAACTGTATTATTTTAAAATTCAGACATAGTCACTGGGTGAAGGTGAGCTTTAATCTGGCCTATGTCCTGTGGCTGAGAGAGTTTTTCTTAGTCTTAATTTAAATTGTCCAACACAGCTGGGATTCCATTAACAATCATGTTTTAGCATTTAAATTAGACTTCCTTAAACTATGGTGAACAATCACCTTAGATCAAATAATTCTGTTGTGAAACTTTTTTTTTTTTTTTTTTTTTGCAAACTCAGCCACAGTGTGTGTGATATGTTATGTGACTCTAAATACTCTGATTCACAGGATCTGGACTCAGATGAACTGAACTACGCAGCTCTACGTTTCCAGGCAAAGCCAAAAGAAGCAGACCTCCATCTGAGAGAGAGGTGGAGCCACATGTTGTGTATGCTGCCACCAGATAGACTCAGGAAACATCTGGAACAGCAGCTCAGAGTGGAACTGATGCTTTATCATATTCATCTACTGTTGGGGTTTATATGTGGGCTGTGTGTGAGTTGATTCACTGGCAAAAAATAAAAATGAAATGATGCTTCTGTATTTTCTTGCTCATGTTTCTTTCTGTCTCTGACTTTGTCTGAGAGTCAAAACAGCATGTGTAATGTGTGATAGAGGAGGAGTCAGAGAGGACACTGATGGCTGAAATGGTCTGTGCACAGAGGAGTGAGTGACGTACACATGACTTGTTTAACAGGAAGAGACAGCACAGTGTGGTCTGAGAACAACTGAGGTGAAGAGCAATGAGGTCTCTGAAGTCAAAGCTCTGTGGAAAGTATAAAGGAAGCTGTGAAAACTAGCCTGCTTATTTTATGGCAACATTAAACTAGCTGCTGTATTTAGACATTTGTAGAAATTGTGGACAAACACAGCTATTTCAATAATTTGACTAATGCACTTAAAACATATATCAGTCTCTTCTGACACTGCTAAATCACTCTATTCCTCATCACTGACACAAAATCACGTTTATACTTAACGTCCACATCTAGATTCAAAACTGATCAGAGATGTCTGATGCAACTGTTTCACTTTTCATTGTGCACATACCTAAGGCATAGTCTCAGGTTACAGTCTAATCTGTCAGGTTCCTATGGTGAAATGTGTTCACTGACATAGTTTCATTAGAGAACAGGGCAGTACGCTGTAATAAGTAGCAGTGTTCTCATAATCAAGAGCACACACAGCAACAGGAAGGAGAATGTAAATGCCAATGGTATTCTATGCCAAATTTTACTATAAAAAATTAAAAACAAACACTGTGCATACTCATTCAAAAGTGATCTATCCTAATCAATCCCTTATATTCCACTAGAAGTGTGTGGTGGTGTATTTATCTGCAGAGACCCTGCTCCCTGTCTGTAGTTTATTATGTTCTTTCAATTATGCTTTGGGCTGTTCCTGGGCACAGCAGGTAGGTGAGGTCGGGACTACTAAAAGGTTGTGAAAAGGCGTCAGGCTGTAAGCAGCAAGAGGAAGCTATGAAAATCACAGATACAGCTCAGAAAAGAGCGCAAATACAGTGAGTGAGAGTGAATGTGGGGTTGGCTTTTACTTTCACTGGTGATACTGCTTACAAACAGAAACTAACAATTCCTGCATAGTAGGCTACACATTTAAACAATAGGTGGGGCCCTGTCTTACACCCAGTGTAAAGTGGGCGACAGCGCAGGGCAACTGTCATTGCTAGTTCCAGACTGATGCAGTTGTCACATTCACGGCAAATGTACTTGCACCCATCTGTGCACCAATGTGCATGTAGGTCTCTAAAATCAGGCACTCTTGATTATACATAGGCAGGTTCACAATGCGTACACCACGGTCCTTACACACACAGGGGTTTGCGGATCACTTACAGGTGGGTGAAATAATACATCATTAATGAGGAAAATATATTCTCGAAAATGTGAATATAGCAGAGAGCAGAGCAGAGCTGCTGTTACACACTGTTACACACACTGTTTCACACTGTGTGCATTTACACACAAGAAGCAGCATAACTTCACTGATTATTTCAGAAGCTAAAAGGTTAGTTGTTTCCTCTCTCAAGTTTATAACTACAGTTTTTAGTTTTGCTGCGTAAATGTACCATGATATTTGCTGTAGTGACATTACTGCTTCGACTGCATTTCTTATTATCAGCAGAAAATGGCGTGCTTCTCTAATTTGCCAAATACGCCATGTAAACAGCAATGCGCCAGATGCAAGTGCACCTGAATTTATATAGAATAGAAGATTAAAATCTGGTTATTGAATTCATGTTACAACCTAAACACACCTGTGATTAGTTAAGGGGCTAAATAGAACCCCTTTGCCCCTTGCACCTTACTTCACGCCCATATTTAGCACCATTTAACTAGCAACACGCTCTAAATATATTTGCGCCATGCATTTCAGATCATGCGCTAAAGGTTATTTAAATAGAGCCAAAAGATTCTACAGCCGTGTTAGTGTCTCTGTGAGGCTGTACGTAGGCACAGCCATGTTTGGAGCCAGGTGTGGCAGCATGCTAACATTGTCACAGTGTCAGTGTTTGGGGACGTCAAATTTCATGGCAATTCATCAAACATTTGCTGGGTATCTCACTGAAAATTGTAAAGGTCAACCTTACAGTGGTGCTAGAGGAAAAGGACATTTTTGCCTGGACCAAAGAGACAAAGAGGTAGGCTGATGGACCAACCGACCCACTGACATTACCATCTAATACATGATATCCATCTATGGTCAAGTTTCCATCCAAATGTAGCTTCAATTTTAACCAAATTTTCAGGAAATTGGAAAAAAAGCAAATTAATGCACATTCTCAGCTACTACTAGTAAATACTGGGAGTTTGGGGCATCAATAGGGGTAACTGGGTGCCATTAAATCATTGCAGAGTGACAATCAAATCTCAATGTGATAGAATTCATTTAAGGAATACTCAATAATCAGTTTTTCAGTGACGAGTGATGTTTAAGTGACATGCTTGATGTACGCAGTGGTGTAATAGTAGCTGATGAGGTGGGTGTACTACGTAGATGGGTATGTTATGAAGCAGGAAGTGGTCTCCATATATTTCAATATTTTTTGGCTGATAGGTGGGTAGCGCTGTAACCAGCCAGAAGTACCCTGTAAACCTGCATATACCCTTCACTATACCACTTAATATACGTCATGATTCAGTAGCTCTACTTCCATTGCACTTAGTCATATTTTGTTATATATTTTGTTGTTTTGTTTTTTATCATTACTCCTACTCTTCCACCTTTTAGTAATTGCTTTTCATGTCAATGGAGGGAGAGGTTGTTCTGCATGTGCAATTATTTGTTTTCTCTCAAATTGCATCTGACACAGATATAACATGATATTATATGAGTCTCTTTGAACCAAACTATCCTGAGCTTAAATATGTGTAAAGGCGCTGCATAAATGGCAAGTTAGTGTGAGCGGCAACATCAAAACAAAAGACACCCTCTCTAAACCTCTTTGTAAGAGCTCAGTGGCACAAACTATTCTCGCAGTGAAACAATGAAACGCACAATAAGGAGCTTCACTTTGACAACAGCTTTACTTCTCTGCAGCCTCAGTAAGTACTGACACTTGATTATACTCAGTATCAAATCATGTAACCAGAGACCCACTAGAATTTCAACTTGCAAGCTGGAACTGAAGTAATTGTTGTCTTATTACAGTGTCATCGCAAGTACAATGAAATCGGGTGGCTATCCATGCCGGTGCAAAAGAGCAAAATTAGAGGCATGATTACAAAATAAGATATATAAAATATAACTATAAAAAGGAAATAAAAAATCATAACAGCACATATTCACACATGCCATAGTGCACATTATGCTTATGGGTATAACATCACATCGCGCAAGAGATCACAGTGTATTATTGAGAGCAGTGATTGCTTCGTGATAATGCTCTTGTTGTCTCTGCTGTTTGTTTCAGGCTGGATCTCTGTCTCAGGTTCTGAGTCTCACACTGTGGAGGTCCAACTTGGTGAAGAAGTCACACTGACGTGCATCAACATTTCCAGCACTTCGACTCAGACTGACTGGTTCAGACTGATCAACAGAACCAAGCCCAGCTGCATCTCCTCCATGTTTGAGGCTGATGGTGAAGCTTCGTTCTGTGACGGATTTCAAAGTGGATTTGAAATGAGCTCCAACATCTCCACTGTCTTTCTGAAAATCAAGCGGGTGGATTTATCTGACTCTGGACTGTATTTCTGTGGATTCTACAAAGACACACATACAGTCATTGGCGATGCAACACATTTAAAAGTTCAAGGTAAGAATAAGGTGTACTTCTTTCAGAAATCATGTTTACAGTATATCTCAAATTTATTTCCACAGTATTGGGAAAACAGCTTAAAGACAAATAAGAACCAATACTTCAAATTGTTTCTTCTTTTTTTAAAAGGTAATGGTGAATCAGACGGTGACAAGGATTTTGAGACTGAAAGTATTTGTGATGTAGAGGAGCATAATGGAATGATAAACCTAATGAGTGTGATCCTGGGTGGTGTGACTGTTCTCCTCACTGTAGTCGTCATTGCTCTGGCTGTTAAAAACAGAAAACTTCAGACAGGTACAGTTGATTTATTAGTTGTTGCACATCCTGTTGTATAAACTTGTAACAAATAAATCCAAAGCAAAGTATCTGGTCAGTGATTCTTATCTAATCAGACTGATCTTTTGTCACATAGCTGAAAATGAAGAACTGCATCCGGAAAGAAACAAGGTAAAGTATTAGCCTATAGTCTATAGTCTTTAATGGTGGTATGAATTAGTATTTGACTTTTGTTTTAATCATTAATCAGTGCAAGTACTGATTCTGTGCTGGTTTCTAAAACATGTAGTTGGCACTGCATGGAATATTATCTATGACCGTCAATACTCAGCCTGTTCTTATTCCTGTTCTTATTCCTAGGGCATCAGAAACAGCAGCTTGGTCAGCATCTGATTCTGATGCATACGTTGCCCCTGTAGCAGGGTCGCGTTAACCGTATATTCTCGTTCATTGACCGGTTTTTTACAACAATGACATTGTCAATGTCATTTTGACTGGTTGCAATTACCACCCCTGCCCACTTGGCAGCAGAGTGCACAGTCAGTGGTTTAAGTGGCTGCCGTTTTCACACTGCAGAGAAAAAAACATTCATCTGCTTCATGTAGCGTTGTTGACATAACGCCCTGGACACACCGGATGTGGAACCGAAGCGCAGCGCCCAGCAGCGGAGGCAGTTTTCAACTGGCGCCCATGTTAACCTATCTGACTGTCCTCACAGGCCGCTGAGCAGAGCGGAGCGCCCGCGGAGTAGAGGCAGCGCTTCAGTTCGGCGTCTGGTCTATTTTTCATGCGAGCTGCGAGCGCTTCTGTCAAGCTGGATAGAGTGGATCGTACCAAACAGGAAGTCGGGCACAGAAAAGACGAGAGAATCCGGCCAATTTTCAAAATAATATAGCACGCACTGTGGAACGTAAGGAGAAAATATCGTGTTTATAATTTAAAAAAACACAACAGTGCATAACCGAACACATTTTTCAATACCCTAATCACTTCATTACAATTTTAATTTTGTATCACTGAGCCTACAGGCATAACTACATAACGCCCTGGACACACCGGACACGTTAGTGCCTTCCGGTGTGTCCAGGGCGAAGCCTAATGGCATGAGTGTGTGCATGTCTGTTAATCTTTTCGTTCATGTCCTTATTAATGCACACTTTATAACTTGCTTGTTGGATTCATTAAAAACGAACGCATGAAAACCAAATGTTGAATATATTTATAATCATTTAAAATGGAAAATTAAAATGACTGGTAAAAATAGATTATGACCGGATTTTGTGACCCTGTTGGTCAAAATGACCGTGAGAAGAAGTCTAGCGCATCATCTGCCCTGTAGCATCTGACAACGGGCTTTCAGCTAACTCCAGTGTAAACCCATCCACAGCATGCTGAATTTTTTAACAAGGCTTCGCAGTTGATGTGTCCAACGTGTCACATGGCACACATGACTTGTTCACTGATGCAAGGTACATGACAAGTGTACTTATTTTATTCTGAACTATGGTGGTGCACTGGTTAGCACTGTCACCTCGCAGCAAGAGGACCTGGGAACCTGGGGGGGTTCAAACCACAGGGTGAGGGAGCCTTTCTGTGCAGAGTTTGCATGTTCTCCCCGTATCAGCATGGGTTTTCTCCAGGTACTCCGGCTTCCTCCCACAGTCCAAAGACATGCAGGTTAACTGGTGACTCTCTATTGCCCTTGGGTGTGAATGTGAGTGTGAATGGTTGTCTGTCTCTATGTGTCAGCCCTGTGATAGTATGGTGATCTGTCCAGGGTGTACCCCAGCCCTTGCCCAATGTCAGCTGGGATAGGCTCCAGCCTAATGAATGAATGAATTATTTTTTTTCTAAACCTAACCAAGTAGCTTTGTTGCCTGTGCCAACAGTAGTTTTAGTGACAAAACCTAGGTTTCCTCAGGACACAGAATTTAATTGTAAATAGACATTATGTGTGTATTAAGCAGAAAATCGACATGCCATCTTCAAGAGTCTGATGCTATGTCTGACCGAAATTGATAATTGCGGTACCTCAAGTCACAGTTTAAAGTGTAGGGCCACTGACCAAGGTGCCATATGTGACGAGTTGGGAGTGAAAACATTTTAAAATACTCTGATTTGCAGAATCCATGCACTGATGACCTGAACTCTGCAGCGCTGAGGTTCCTTCCAGAGACAATAAGGAACAGGAGGCCTGAATCAGAGAGAGAAGTGGAGACTCGTGTCATTTACACCGCCAGCAGATAGACTCAGGAAGCAACTGTAACTGCAACTCTCACTGTAACATTGCAACATTGCAACATTTGTTTAATAAAGTTCCTAAACTGGTCAGTTCATCTTTGTTTCTTTTATTTTGTCTGCCTCCATTTTTTCATTTGACAGGGACAAAAACATAACTGATGAGGGTAAGATAAAAGGGACACTGATGACTGTTAAACTTACTCATATGGAGAGTCAAATGGTTTGTCAGGGGGAGGGAGAAATGAGTGAGATATCCCCTGACAGGAAGAGACAGCTCAGTGTGGTCTGAGCACAGCTAACATCAAAGTCACAAGGCCAAGTTAGTACAAAAAAGAAGCTGACTACTTTGTTTGTTTGTTTTGTTGTTGTTTGTTTTTTTTGTTTTTGTTTTTGTTTTTGTTCTACAAAATATCGACTTATATAATTGTACAAACTGAAAAATATTGATTGAAATACATAATAATAGAATGAACCAGCACCTAATGGTGACAAACTGTCTGCATGATAAATTCTCCACCACAGGAAGACTTCATGACCACAAAAATCAAACAGCTTGTTGTTTTTAAAGCCTAAGTAATGCTACTAAAGTTGTCATCACTTCACTTCTGCCCATTGTCACTTTCTTCAAAGCCATGTTGTACAGTTTACTGTTATCTTTCATTCTATTTGCATGCAGCAAGAACTGTATCGATTTCTGTAGTATTAAATATCCAGTGTAATTTGCAAAGGGCATTAGGATCACTTTGCCTAAAATCTATTTTTGTTAAAAACATTAAGTATTAAAGTATTTTTTTCTTGTTAGTATTTTGGTTCTTACATGCTTCTTTCTCTCTTGCTCTCAGTCTCTTTTTATAATTTTTCCTTGATCGTAATCTCAAGATGATTAAACAAAAGCATATTTGAGGTTTGATGGAGGAGGAGCCAGTAAAGAACGTTGATCATTTTCAAACGTCCTTATAGGTAGAGTCTGCAGGAGGGAGGTACACTATATTTTCAGATCTGACTGGACAAACTGACTTTTTTTTTTACTTTCTAACTGTCTCCATTGTATACTGACACATAGTGAAGTGAGTATTAAAAATCGGAGGGGTGGCTTTGTTTGTTTGCATGCACTTGTGGGCAACAACAAGCATTGTGCCCGCCTCCGTGTTATTTTCCACTGTGGTGAAAACACTTTGTGTTTCAGCTAGAAAGCCACAGGAAGACTGGCTGTCACCTCTCTGCAATAACACCACAAGCAACAAGAGCTTTACTACTTTCACACAAAAGCCTAACAACTTTATCTTAAAAGGTGAACATATCTTGTTTATGTATATGTAGAAATGCAGTCCAGTCAGCAGTGAAATACTCTTTTGTCAAATTGTTGGGTTCTTTGCAGATGACACTGATCAATTTCCTTACACTTATTTGACTCTTTTACCTTTTACATCAGCACCCTGCTTGCAGAAGAAAATGTCTTGAGCAGCATGATACTTGCACAGCCAGATGACAGTGTCTTCCTCATTAAACTGGCATACCTAAAAACAAGGGTGGATATTTTATTTGACTGTTGGGGGGCACTATTAACAAACAAAAATCTAAAGAAGCTCAGAGGGACACTGAATGTACTGTTATTATTACAATACTGTTATTAGACCCCTTATGATGCAGACTCTATCACACACAAAAACATGAAGTAAATTTTGTGCCCGACTGAATCCAAGTAACAGAAATATCATCCTGCCAGACAGACCCCTGGAATCCTTTAATACACTCAGTTACAGTGTATGTAAAGGTGTGGACACACCACACCAACATCAAAGAACTAGCGGTGCCGAAAGCCAACTGTTGCGTCGTCTACGTCACCTCATGTAGCCCTGTATCAGTTGCATTTGAACACACTACACGCACTACATCCGACGGCCAAGTGGCACGTACATTCTGCGCCTGCGTGAGAGGAAATAACGCAAAAAGGGAAACCGGAAGTCTGAGGAATGCATGAGATAAAGTAGTGGAGTCCCGTCAGCTGAGGGGTTTCCTATCTGTGCAACTGAGCACCGCAGCCCCTCCATGGACTATTGTATCCAGACAGTCCGGGTGTTTCCTCCGCAGGCTCCATTTCACTCAGCTGCCCGACAAACCCGCTGCTTCATCCCACTTTAACCTGAATAGCAAACCAGGGCTCAGTGCTGTGGTTGGATCCAAACAGAGAGCCAGGGCTAGCCCAGAGGCTAGCGGAGGTTAGCCAGTTTCACTACAGGCAGATTCACTTGCTACAGGGGTGAGGAAATAAAACCTGAACAGCCAATCAGAGTGATCTCTCTCACCAACAAGCTCTGCCACTGATTCAACATTCTCAGGCGGCTGAAAAGCCGCTGACGCTGTCGCCGTCGCTGTCGCCGTCACTGTCGCTGAAGTGCCAGTGCAGGACACACTGCAAAAACTAGGCTGACAGGCGCCACCGACGGCCCAACTTTGGTCAACGGCTGACCGTCGGCTTGGTGTGTCAGGGCCTTAAGGTAATTGCTATTACTGTCACTGTACACTTACACTTGTAGGCAATTTGTACAATAGGATGTGTGATTTCATTATAGCTCTTGATTTAAAATAGATCTGGCAGGTAGAGCTTGCTGTAAAATTTGGATGTGTGGCAGAGTATTGAAATAATAACATGTAAATGTACCATACTCCCAGGAAGAGGGAGCGAGAGAAGACTATATCAACAGTAGATAATAGTCACATGAATGGTCCTGGCTGAATGCATATCTGCAGGTCCACATTATATCCTCCTGACACCCTGTGTCCTCATATGAGGACACTACATTTAAGGTTTACTTGACCTTATACTTCATTCTACTTAACTTAAACCTGTTATCCTCATTTGTGGACACTTTTTTGTGCCATCTAGTGGCAGTAAGACCACAACACACTAATCCATATAAAAACAAGATGGCAGCCATCTCTGCCAAGTCAGTCCACAGCCGATCCCGACACAAAAGTGGACAAGGTCCAAAATCTGATCACTTTTATGGTTGAAACTTGTTTAGGTATGACTAATAATGTTTGCAGTTTGATATGGCAACATTTAAACAATTTTAGCAACAGTAACAAGCTAAGACTCTGTTTATTAGGAAGTACTCATTTGAAGACACTGGGACTTAATTATCATCTTGTTTGAGGACACTTGGACTTTATTGTTGTCACCCTATTGTGGAGGATACAGTAGCTTGAATGTTTGGTACAGTGCTTCAAATGTAGCTCCTGCCATCTGCTGACGCTTTTTGGTGACTACAACAACATGTCGGCTGGCACATGAACAGACACAGTGACTGAAATAATAGTTCAAGTAATGAAAATACACGTCGTGAAAGACGACCGGGGATGATTGGTGAGTCCCATCGTGTATTGTGTCTTGTCTGTCGGCCAAGTCACGGCACGATTTTACACAATCATATAATGTGACATAGTGACTTTCAGAACGGGCAGAAAAGTTGTGTGACGTTAGTGTGTACCAGGCATAATGCAAGTCTTAGTCTGACCTGTCTGTCAGCGAGTCCTCCTCCACCTTTTTTTAGACTCCACCACAGACAATGGCAGCATTTCTTCTACCACGTAGCTAGCCACAGGCTTCGTGGCTTCTTTCAGACTGATAGGTTTAACGTTATCTCCATTATTAGAACCAAAAGACAGCCGTTGCTGTTTCGGAGCTGAAGGACCAGCGTTCTAAAAGTAAGAGAAGTAACTGATGGCTTGTTTGAAAATGTATTCAAGTATTTGATTACTCAAACAGCAAACTAACGCGTTAGGTTACTCGTCACTGCAAAAAGTAATCAAAGTAACGCGTTATACCCAACTCTGTTGGTCACATGTCCCTCCCACATCCAGGTGGCATCTTGTGCTTACTTCATTTGAGGGATATTATGAAGTGGACCAAACCAATTACAAGCATGTGAGGGGGTTGGGCACAATCTATCTCAACATAAAAGTGCACTGGTTTGTGTCTGTAGTTAGCACAAATGTCCAATCCAGCAATAAAATAAAGATTTAATTGGAAAACAGAAGTATATGCTTCATCCTGTTGCCTGTTGTTGTCAGAAAGTGTTGAGTTCAATGACAGTGACACTGTTAAAGAGAAAAACGTACAGGAATCCAGTATCATTTGCAATTGCAACAAACAGCATCATCAGCAAATTGAAAAGGCAGCAAATCAGCAAACATAGAGAGGTTTCACAAAAATCTAATAATATGAAAAAAGGGAATACAGGGGATATTAGGAATAAAGGCATATCTCTATAGGTCTGGTTTGAATAAAGGCCTTATTCTCTCTGCAAGTTATTTTTTAAAAAATAAAAATTTTTAAATTTTATATACTTTATTAATCCCCAAGGGGAAATTCAATTTTTCACTCTGTTTGTCAATTACACACAAGTCCGAACACACACGCACAAACTGGACCTATACATGCACTAAGTGGAGAGATGTCAGAGTGGGCTGCACATGACAGGCGCTCCGAGCGGTTGGGGGGTTCGGTGCCTTGCTCAAGGGCACCTCGGCAGTGCCCAGGAGGTGAACTGGCATCTCTCCAGCTACCAGTCCACGCTCCACATTTTGGTCCAGACGGGGACTTGAACAGACGACCCTCCGGTTCCCAACCCAAGTCCCTATGACTGAGCTACTGCCGCCCCAGTTATGCTACTGCAATGATTACTGAGTTCCTTACCCCCTTCCTGTATTTTGGAAATATGCTTGTCTTACCAGATATATTACTACACAGATCAATCTTAATTTAATCTGCATTCATTGTAGACTTTGGTCCATACCATGAGTGATATAGCCCAAGAAAAAAATTGGTTCTCAGTTGTCTATTTTTAGTCTCAAGCCCAATTTTCCACCAAAATACTTACACCTACACTTGTTATGCATCATGTGACTGCAGCTGGTATCTGTTCAGGTCTATTGACAAAGTTTCACTATGCACAATACAGGCAGACAGAGTACACCGCAGCGTCTGCCACATTGTGCTAATTTTATGCTGACTTGAAAATAGAGCATTCTGTGTGAGTGGAATTGTAGTTTATTGTGTGGTCAGTGATTGACAAAGTAAATATAGTAAAACCCACCTCCCTCTTTAAACCTCCTTCCTGCAGCTCGGTGACTTTAAGCTCCATAGCAGTGAGACGATCATACGCACAACGATGAGCTTTACTATAATAACCACTTCACTTCTCTGCAGCCTAAGTAAGTACTGGCATCGCTCTTACTACATGTTTAACATTTGGTTAGTTTAGTAAACACAAGCAAAACAGAATTTAGCTGTGCCCACAGATATTTAGGACTATGGTTACCTGTTAGTGCGTTATGAGCTTAGAAGTCTTTGCTGTTTGTTTCAGGCTGGATCTCTGTCTCAGTTTCTGAGTCTCACACTGTGGAGGTTCAGCCTGGTGAAGAAGTCACATTGCTGCGCTCCAACTTTTCAAGTTCTCCCACTCAGACAATCTGGTTCACACTGGGCAACAGAACCCAGCCCTGCTGTATTTCCTGCATGTATAGTTCTGTTGAGCCAGCTTCTTTCTGCAATGGAGCTGAGAGTGGCAAATATGAAATGACATCCAACATCTCCACTGTCTTCCTCAAAATCAAGCATGTGGATGTGTCTGACTCTGCGTTGTATTTTTGTGGATTTTACATGAGCAGATACTCTGTAATTGTCAATACAACATTTTTGAAGGTTCAAGGTAAGAATGTTATACAGTATCATTTAGCCACTAACACAAAGAAAACATACAGAATATATTGTATTTCAACATGCTGAAAGTTGGAAATGGAGTAAAGTCAAAATGAAATGAATAATGTGATGGTAATGGAAGGCAGGCTTAAATGTTCTCCCTGCCTTAATTTAAAACTGTATGTGACATTCAAAGTGTTCAAATAGCAAGCACTAATGTGCTATGTAAAGATGTAGTGCAGTGATGGCATCCTAAACAGAGAGTAAAGTCACGCTGCCTCTGTGTGTGTTGTAATCTGAGCTTCCCTGTACATTGTCATGTTAGATGGTCCGCATGTTCATGAATTTTAGTGTATGTGTCCCTGTGTGTGCTCCGAATGGTGCTCATATGGTGCCGATAAGTCCAACCTGGCCAACAATGGCGAACCACTGAGGCATAACACCCACTCTCCAGTTTCCCCCTTGTTAACACTGTTAGCTGCTAGCTGCCAGCACACCCACCTCCATGTTGAGTTGTGTGCAGGTATCCGGCTCAGACTCTGAATCATAAGCCCTTTTCATACAGAAATCGTACTACAGAGCCACCTAAAGGCCCTTATTTATGCCTCCTTTGATTTTTAACACAGAACCAAACAAAGGCAGTATTGTGCCACCCCAGTGTGTGATTTTCGACAGCATGCCAGCATTGTGGAAGCAAACGAGGCATGACATCAAACACAACAGCGTCAGCCTCTAATGTGACATATTACATACGCATCAGCAGGGCTTTATGAATAATAACAATGGCATTAACATGGCAAGAACAATCACATACCACCTCTGTTATATGGTGGATGATCTCCTCCTCTGCTCCGAGGGTAAGGAGCTCCTGGACCTCATTGTTTCTAATTTCCAGACATTTCTAGCCACTGCTCTTCTTTGAGGTTACTGCTAACTGCTACTGGTACTTCTTCTACTACTTTTCAAATTTCAGCAGTGGGTCACACACATAATACATGATCAAAACATCACGCCCATCCCATCCATAGTCCCCTCAGGCCAGCAGTCCTTTTTATACAGATGCTGTTTTGGCACCGTTACTGCCTCTGCTACTAGCTTAAAGGCAAGACAACTCTATCCCCCGGCTTCGCGATTCTACCTTTTCAACAGATTAATCTCAAGTCATCACATATCACTTTCACGTCTACATATTACACACCATGGGCTCTAGTTTTGCAGACCGGGCGCGGCGGGGCGCAGCGCACCTCTGCTTCACCAACTGGGTGTGGCCAGGCGGATTTTGCAAGTTTGGCACACCTTGCGCCTGGCGCAGCTGCTCCTCTATCCCACCTCCGTCCCTCCTCCCGGCGCAAGTCGGATAGAGGGAGGAGAGAAGGCGTGGAGTGGGTTTTACACATATCACACCAATCAAATGAGCCCCTCTCCTCGCCCTTAAATGCGCCGCGCGAAGGCGTAACAAGAGTTTACTCACTTCGCCATGGCAGAAGAGAGCAGCAGCATCAGACGGCCAAACTTCTCCCAGGAGGAAACTGATGTTTTGGTCGGGAGGTCCAAGCTCGCAGTGTCCAAATATATGGAACTACGAGCAGACCTCCACGGGCTGATGATGCAAAGGTAGCCTGGGAGGAGGTCACCACAATTGTAAATCAATGTTGCGTTTCTCTCGTGCGTGTGCGCTCTCTCTTTCTCTCTCGCAGTCTCACTCTGTTTCTTTTCTTTTGGCTTTTCTAAGATGACAGATGCTGAATCTATATTCCCTATCTGATGCTGTGGCTGTCAAAGTCCATTTATTTGTCTCCCTTGGGAGAAATTTGGATTAGAGACGGGGTACTGCTGCTTAAACAGCACGAAACATACAGACAAAAATACATAAAAGACAGTAAAATATTCAGCATCTAAAAAAAAAAAAAACATACTGGTAACCAGACAGGGACCAATGTGCAAAAAGATATTTGCTCATCTGAGCTGTGCAATTTGCTATGCCTACTCCTTGAAGTTAAAGTGCTGGTACAAATTGCCAAACGTGCCAAACGGTGCCAATCCCCTTTGATCTGACATCAGATGTGACAGGACAGTCGATATAGAGATACATTAATGTGCTGATTGCAGATAGTTGCATTGAATAGTGGTTTTGTGGCTATTTATTTCATTGTTAATGTGCCTGACATTCTGGAAACCTGCCTGTGAGGTTTTGGTGACGTGTGCGCACTGTCCACCGGTCAGCCAAACTTCGGCTTACACCGCCTGCGCTGACAGTAGACCTGGTTTCAGATGGCGAGCTTTTAGCGCACCTTCGGCGAAGCCTTTTGGCACGAAACTGTCACTGCGCCAAGCTGGATCTGTCGACACCTCCCCCTGCTGCGCCGCCACACCCATCTCAGCGCACCTCGGTCTGTCAAACTACCAAACTGAGCACGCCTCGGGTTGCGCTGCTCGAAACTAGCTCTGCGCGGGGTTTGCCACCCTGCACCACTTGCGCTGCGCTGGGAAACTAGAGCCCTGAGTGTCTTTCTGGGTCTTCTCTTAAGATTCCAGGACGCTGCGACCAATGCAAGGACGTCAACAAAACCCACATGGTCAACTTAAGAAAAAAAAGATCATGGTTTCAATGACGGTTTTAGGGGAGGGCCAGCAGGGGCCAGTGCCCCCGTAACTCAGAGTCCGGCCCGCCCTGTGGCCCCCCTGCCGAAGAGTCGGAGGGGCAACGTGGAATGCGGAACTAAATCGTCTAAACCAGTTCCCGGTCGGACCACTTAAAGCGGCGCACCCACCGAAAACATCAGAAGAGAATTGTGTGGCTGTATTTAAGACAAGACTTAACCTGCACGGCAACACACAGCTCTGAAAACTTTTTCTGTCACATTTGGCTCATGGTAGTTGCATGTCACACCATGTTGATGTAGCCATGTGAAATACGATCCAGAGTTTTCATGGGTGTTTTATTGTGAAAATTGACCGGATACTTGTCCTTTCTGCACCTGACTTCCTGTTTGACTCATCTGGTCTGTGTCCATCAGAAATAGACCCGGTGCGTGTTTTTGGCGGAGTGGAGTGCTGAGCCGCTTCTAGGCCGCGACTGGTGGAGCAGCTTACATTGACTTGAATGGCCGCTATTAGCTCCGGCACCCGTGCCTCGGCCGGATCGCGCACACCATGGATCCAGTGGGTTGCCATAAATGGGCCTGTCCCAGAGGCATTCAACTACCAGAGAGCTTTTGAAATCTTCTTTTCGAAGCTGCGTAAAATGAGATGCTCTGATTCAGGGTGCCATACTTGGAAATCGTGAGGGAGGGAGGAAAGCAGTAATTTGTGTCTGTTTGTGTGAAATTAATTTAAGTCTTACCTTTTGTTTTCTTTTTGCATTGTGTATTTTGTATTGTTTTGCGTATCTGTAACTGTGTTTGTGAGTGAGAGTTTTAAAAGAATATTTTGTCTGCACATGATTTAAAATAATAAAATAGCCCTCCATCAGTATGTTAGTCATTTTTCTTTTGATTACTGAAATGTTTAACCACTAATCCTTAGCCGTATTTTAAATGTAACCCTTCACCATAACATACACATAAACACACATAAAAAGCACAAATATGTTGAAACCTAGGCATATTCTGCCATCATAACTTGGCTCTCAGAATTCACCAGATTGACGCCTTTCAATCAAATAGATACAAAATTTTCTCCTGGGGGAGCATGCCCCCGGACCCCCCTACAAGGTTGGATGTAGTCTCCAGAAATCCTGTGGGAAACACTGATACACACATATATATATGTACACATATATATCTTATTGTTCAGACTTAGATATTTGACCCTACTTGTATGTGTGGTAAAAGGGGCTAGAGATATGCTCCTAATGTCACCTGCAGCTCCGTTAACATTTACAATGCAGATTCACATTTGCCAAGTAATGGAATAAGTTGATTGATTTTTTCATGTTTACATTACTCAGATCTCAAGCCAGTAAAGTTCAAGTAAAGTAGGTCACTTAAAACATGCACAAAATATGCCACTTGACCATTATCCAAGAGGATCTAACTGAATCCTCTTTCTTGTAGAAGAGCCTGGTGAAATAACAAACTTGATGAGTGTGATCCTGAGTGGCGTGACTGTTGTTCTGACTAAGGTCATCATTTGCCTTGTCATCAAAATGATGCAGCGTCAGACAGGTACTGTTTGAGGGCGGTCCTCTCATATGGTTATGTTGCTTTTGCACATCCTCTTGTCAATATTAAGATGACATTATAAACTCTTAAAAATGTATTAACAGCAGCGTGTATGATTAAGCCTCAGACTGTTTCTGTTGCTTGTCAAGAAGAAAATCCACAATGACTGTCTGTAAATTTAATGTGAAGATCATATGTTTTACAGTGTACAAGGTATAGAGTTTAAATCATGATTTTACTCTTGTTTGTAGAACCTGGACCCTGAAAGACTCAGCATTGATTTTCCAGCCACAAAGAAGAAGCAAGTGGAGGCTGAGAGGAGCCAAGACCATCACACCACATGCTATATCACATTCCTGGATGGTCACCTCACAAAACTATGTTATGAGGAAAGGCATGTAAATGAAGCCACCATTTAAATTAATAGTATTACTGTAGTATATTTTCTGGCCAGCAGCGCAGCATTGAGCACATAGCTGCTGAGCAACACTGCAGTTGGTGAGTGAGGAAGCCATCTTTGTTTTTACATGAATTGTAAAGACTTTGATGGCAGAGACATTTCTGTGTTTTTATAACTTCACATCAACTTTTTTCTGCCAGTTGAATCAGGGCAACTTTAACTGCACCTCATGGTGAAACATGTTTTGAATGTAATCATCTCCCTTGTCACCAGATTGTGATTGTGAATGTGATTTTGTCATAATGTTGCAGTATTTATGCAAAATGTACATCTTTTTTGTTAACAATTAGTCTTGTTGCTTCTTTATTCCTTCCTTCACTTGGTAAAATCTTCTTTTCACCTCGCCCTTTAGACACAGAAGAGGAGTGAGTGAGACACACAGCACTTGTTTGACAGGAAGAGAGAGCAGTGGTGTCTGAGCACGACTGCAGTGAAAATAAGATGCTTTTAAAAACAAAATTTGAAAAAACAATCCGAGGCTAGATGTTTTGGTAAAACAAAGTGTAGGCACCACTAGCAGGCAACAAATAGCAACGGTAAAGTCTCAACCAGGAAGATAGGTTTTCAGCCATAACCACACACATCAAAGGCCTAGCAGTTTTTAAAAATCACTATCTGCCTTCAGACTTGAGGAAAGGCTCAAACTCTCTTCTACAACCTGTTATGAGAGCATTTGGGCATTTTAAAAGCCTCCTAAAAATGCCTGCACAGTCCTGTTTTGTACCCACGTTTATTTTATGTCAGACATTACTGACAGAGCATCTGTCTGAGCTTAAAGCATGATTAAAAACAAATTCAGGGAACCTTGCTTAGGGTGCACAATACGCTAGGTCCACCACTGGAAATCGGAAATGTACGTGAATTAACCCTCCAACAACATTTGTCAAGTAAGAGCAACGCTTTGAAGGGTGATTTTAGGATACATGTAATGGATGGACAATAACAAACAACCACAAGCCCATAGAACAATAAATAAATATAATAATAAAATGTGGGGTGCAATACAGTCTTGCCTGTATATGTCTTCACAGGTTACATCTTGTACACCACAACACACCAGTGGGCCAGGTTTATCCATCTATGGCCAAAGCAGCAGGGTACCTTCAATGCCATGGTCACTGTCGTAGTGCAGGAACCATCCACAGATGTTTCCAGGCATGGATGGATTACTGAACAGGCCTACCAGGCAGGTATCAGAGGGCCTTCACTTGCACACACACAGACACAAAATAACTGCAAAAACAGACAAAACAACCATAAGGAGACACAAAATTACTACAAAGCAACACAAAATATCCAAAACAGACAAAATGACCCTGACAAGACACAAAATTATTTCAAAGAGACCCAAATGATTACAGAAAGACATAAAACAACCACAAGGAGACACAAAATGACCAAAAAAGACACAAGATTACGTCAAAGACACAAAGCAACTATGAGACACGACATGGCTGCAGGGAAACACAAAATGGACACAGGAAGACACAAGATTACCTCAAAGAGACACACATCGAACACAAGGAGACATAAAACCACAAAATGCAAATACAATTAAAGCTGCAAGCAGCGTTGGGAGGGACCTCGGCCCCCCGCCGTCGTCCCCCAGCTCAAGTTGCAGACCTAAGCCATGTGACCTAATGAAACTTTGACATGTGCGATGATCAAACAACACACACACACAAACACACACAGGCCTGTGTCTGTCAGAGTGAAGCCATTGTTATGCTAATTAATGACCATGTACTTAGGTGACAGCACAGGCACTTCAAGTTCAGTTTGACTAATGACTAATGATAACAAAATCAGCAGGACGCATTTGACACCACAGCAGCAACACAACCACACACCACACTATCCAGGCACCGCTGTGATAGAAGTTAACCTGCAAGACAGTGGAACACAAAGGCTCTGGAGAAGAGGCCGAGTTACTGATATGCAGTACGGCAGTTAGTGACAAGCAGAGAGGGAGAGAAGGGAGAGAGAGGAGAGAGCGGGGAGAAAGAGAGACAGAGAGAGAGGGGGGAGAGGGAGTGGAGTGTTTGTGTGTGTGTGTGAGTGTTATTGTGTCGCTAAAATTTGCAAATTATGAGCTGCAGGTTGCTCTAAGGTTACATTATTTTTTTTCTCCATGTCTCTCTCTCTCTCTCTCTCTCTGTCTCTCTCTCTCTGTCTATCTCTCTCTCCCTGTCTTTCTCTCTCATACATATATATATATATATATATATATAATATATCTCCCTGTCTTTCTCTCTCATACATACACCCACAGTGAATATTTGCTATGTATACTCTGACTAGGAGTTAAAAATCAAAAAAAAATTTTTTATATTTTTATGGTTGTTTTTCAACAAAGACAAAAAAAAGTCCTGAAGGGGAACAGTGTCTATTTTTATTGAAAAATAGAAACTGCCCCCAAAAATGATAATGCATCAAAATTGGTGTTGTTATTTATCATTCACATATCACAGACTGTGATAAATAAAATAAAAAATCCATCCAACATTTATTATATAGTTAATCTTAATTCATGTTTTTTTCATTAAAGTAACAGTGACTTCGTGTAAATAAAATGGCAAATATATTGTGAAAATCCTCAAAAGGAATGAATATTAGATATGCATAATCTGAGAACAAGTTGCTTAAAGATTTAAGCAAAAAATGTAGAGAAATATGTTAATATTTAATATTTTTCTGTTGTTCACACCTTCGAAGAGGACAGGTGTGATTTTTATAAGGCCCGCAGGGTTAAAAATGCAAGGTTCTTATGAAGGTGGTGTGAGCTTATAATTTGAAACTTGTAGACACAAGCCATGTGACCTAATGAAACTTTGACATGTGTGATGATCAAACAACACATCCATATTCATTTGAAATCATGTGACCTAGTGAAAGCTTGAGTGATGTGTACTGGCTGCTTTGAGGATCTAAGTGCAGCAAACAGACACAAATATATACTCAGACCTACAAATGTTGAATTAAAATCTGATTGTATACATATGTGACACTAATAATATGTGTATAATAACACTAGAAGTATGACACACACTGACAGACAGACATAGATGGCGAGTTCTCAACATGCAGAGAGGAGGCAGAGAGAAAGAGGACAGAGGGAGGAGAGAGAGAGAGAGAGAGAGATAGAGAGAGAGAGGGGGGATAGGGAGTGGAGTGTGTGTGTGTGTGTGTGTGTGTGTGTGTGTGTGTGTGTCTCTGTGTGTGTCCGTGTCTGTCTGTGTGTGCCATACTTCTCCTGTTATTACACACATATGATTATTGTCACATATGTATACTATCAGATATTAATATATACTTCCCACATGTTGTACCACAATAGCCAGGATCATAAGTCAAACTCAATTTTAAAAACTGTAAAGGGTTCTTATGAAGGTGGTGTGAGCGTATATTTTGAATATGTGTATGACACACACAGACAGACAGACATAGACGGCCGAGTTCTCAACATGCAGAGAGGGAGAGACGAGAGAAAGTGGACAGAGGGTGTGTGTGTGTGTGAGTGTGTGTGTTTGTCTGTGTGTGTCTGTGTGTGCCATACTTCTACTGTTATTATACACATATGATTATTGTCACATATGTATACTATCAGATATTAATACATACTTCCCACATGTTGTACCACAATAGCCAGGATCATAAGTCAAACTCAATTTTAAAAACTGTAAAGGGTTCTTATGAAGGTGGTGTGAGCATATATTTTGCAAGTTGAAGACATAAGCCATGTGACCTAATGAAACTTTGACAGTTTGTGATAGAAGTTAACCTGCAAGACAGTGGAGCACAAAGGCTCTGGAGAAGAGGCCAAGTTACTGACATGCAGTAACAGGACACGAGAGAGAGAGAGAGAGAGAGAGAGAGAGAGAGAGAGAGAGAGAGATGGGGGGACAGGGAGGGAGAGAGAGAGAGTTTGCTGACATATTGACATATCTCACATGTTTACATACTTCCTGTTTGTGGCAGACAAAGTTACAGATTGCACTCAGTATACATAATGTTGTATGCATCAAATACACAGCATTTAATTTTTCTGTCAATTACATCAAAAGAAAGGTGTTTGATGAGACTACTGTGTTGTTGAATGTAACATTTCCTCAAAGATGTATATTCTTTCCTGATGTTTGTAACACTGTTACTGACTTGTACTTGAAATGAGGTGATTTACTGCAACCTCCAGGTCAGTCTCTTGGGTTCAGAGACATAAAATTGATAAAATACATGGAAATACTTTTAAGGTCATTTTTAAAGTAATTTAAAACCTCATGTGTGTGTGACCACACACATACACACTTCACTCTGACACACAGACTGTCAGAGTGAAGCCTTTGTTATGCTAATTAAGGACTGCATGCAGCTCAGACACAGAGCAGAATGGCTTGAAACTTTCTCAAACAAATGCTTCCAGATGCCAAACCGTGGGTCCCATCTTCAATCTGAAAACATCACCAGATAGATAAATTTGTTCTGAACGCAAAAATATAAAGCTTGTATGTTTATGGACTGAAAAATGTCACCTTAATCACAAGTTTACAGTGTGTTGGCCTCATCTTTTCTTCCAGAGATCATCATGAGGAGTTGTGTCCTGCACCTTCTAACGCTTCTTAAATCCAAACCGTTCAAGTTATGACAAAGTCCTTCACAAGTAATGTTCAGCAGGGGTAGAGCTGTAATTTGTGCAAGTTTGAAGCAGTTATGATAAACGGTGTAGGAGCAAATAATTTTTGATCGACAGAATTTGTGAAAAACGCCATCTTACATTCAAAGACTGACAGCTCACTTCCTGTCGGGGTTAGGTAAGGGGTTGCAGCGCGACATTTGTAGGTCTTGATGAGACGAACGAGACAGTTTTGGTTTGGTCTTTCTAAGTGGTTCCTACCCATCACAGCGGGCATTTTCGTGGGTCCAGGTGGCACAACAAATCCTCAGGAGGGTTGGGAGCACATCACCTGTAACACGCCATAACATCCAAACCATTTGAGGACTGAAAAAGTTACGCACAATAATTGATAAGGACACGTTGAAGAATAATGTGTGCGAGTTTTTTGTTATGCTAATTAAGGACTGCATGCAGCTCACACACAGAGCAGAATGGCTTGAAACTTTCTCAAACAAATCCTTCCAGATCCCAAACCATGGGTCCCATCTTCAATCTGAAAACATCACCAGATAGATAAATTTGTTCTGAACGCAAAAATATAAAGCTTGTATGTCTATGGACTGAAAAATGTCACCTTAATCACAAGTTTACAGTGTGTTGGGAGGGAGAGAAGGGAGAAAGAGGACAGAGGGGGGAGAGAGAGAGAGAGAGAGAGAGAGAGAGAGAGAGCGAGAGAGAGAGAGAGAGAGAGAGAGAGAGGACTCTCTTGTCCACACAGACAAGTGGAGACAGAGACACACTTCCTGTTGCACTGCAGCAAGTATGAACACATCAGAGCCGACTTCCTCTCAAAAATAAAACATAAAGTCACTGACTTTGATTCTCTGCCTGATCAAACTAAAATGCAACACATCCTTGGAGAGAACAGAATCAGCAGCTTAGCAGCAGCAACATATGTCAGGTTATGCCACAGCCTGAGGGACAACCATCACAACACCTGACACACCTGTCTATATTTACAGTCCTTGTAACTCACAATCTACATTTTTCTTTATTCATTTTTTTCCCTATATTATATATTGGTGTATTGTATTGTAGATTGGTGTATTTTGTATTATATAACATATATTTAATCTTTTTTTTATAGTTTTCTGACTTACTTTTATTATTGTACTTTATTTGTAAATTTTTAATGTCTTTGGCAATATTGTTATTCTACAGTCATGCCAATAAAGATTATTGAATTGAAACTGAATTGAGAGAGAGAGAGAGAGAGAGAGATTTGATTTTAAAACGCCCTTTATTTAAAAAGCCACAAAGCAGATCACATCAACAAGTTACATAACAATCCACCACTAAATTATCCGACTCAAACCCAACAAAGAAAATCAACAAACCAAAACAAAAATAAAAATACGAACCAATATAAAAAACCAGTTGTCCTTACAAGTTACTTTCTATTATTATCAAAAGTTACAGCGAAGCACGACCATCAACTCTCAAAAATTTAAAACCAAAGAGTTCTCAACGACCGAACACAGTACATCCTGCACCCCCCACAAGTTCACAAAGATGTCAGACTTATTTATCAGCCTGTAAAACTCGAACTCCACTCTGAGCCGAGCTGCCAGCATCCCAGTCAGCATCAGAACCGCATCCTCAGTCCCCTCACCCCTCAGACGGTTTTTCCTTGTCTTCCAAATTGCCAGCTTTGCCTGTCCTAAAATGAGGTTAATAAGTATGTGCACAGCTTTTTTCTTGACTGAGTAGCGTGGACCATAAATGAAAAGACAAATAGAAAATGTTCCCCAAAACCCTGTAACCATGTATCTAACAGTCTGAAAAGCCCTGCCAACCTAGAACACTGACTAAACAGATGAAAGACTGTTTCAGATTGAGAACAAAAAGGACAACCCTCCCCTGTGTCAGGATTGAGGTGCGCCAGATACCTGTTTGTAGCTATGGCCCCATGTACAATCCTCCACTGGAGGTCACCCGTCCGTTTATCAACGGGGGGTTTGTACAAGGACCGCCAACAGCCCCTCGGGGACGAACCCCTGCCAAAAAACTCTGTCCACTTTGACACCTTCACCCCCACCAGAGAGCGGAGATTTGAGACCTTTACACATAGATGATAAGCCGCCTTCTTCCCAAGAGTCTCAAGATCACCCAACTCTGGGGTCCGAAAGGACAGCAGGAAGTCCTCCTCATCCTGCCACTGATCCACAGCAGGAGAGACCGTCAAGGAAGGAAAAAGATATTCAACTCCATCCTCCCATTGATCCAGCACAGTTCTGTCTTCAGAAAACGCTCTGAGGGCTCTTGGCAGTGAAGCACGGACCTCCTCCACCAGCCTGAGCAGCAGCCTCCTGGACCTGATGTTCAGCAGCTCAGACAGATGGTCAATGGAAATCCTCATGAGGTGACCCAGCTTCACACAGCCACCCTCCCTCAGTCTGGACCTCAGGCTGACAGAGGAAAGGGCCTGAGATGTAAAAAGACTGTTACTAAACAGAGGTTCCTCGAGGATCCACATCCCCACTGTCACCACATCCTTCCGATGGAAACTGAAAACCTGCCACGCCTGCAGAACGGACTCGTAAAACGGCGTCAAGCCAGTCAAGTCCATGGTCCCGGGCCGAAGCAGGAACAGGTGTTTATCGTACCCCAATCGTCCGGCCCTCCTCAACAGCACACAGGCAGTGTCAGTCCATGGCAGGCCACAGCTGTACAGCAGTTTCTGAGCTGTCTGCAGTCTGAATGCTGTGATCCGAGATGCAATGTCTACCAGGCCCTGTCCCCCTTCCTGCACCGGCAGGTACAGTACTGCTGCTCTCAACCAGTGTAACCCAGACCAGAAAAAGCTAACAACTGTCCTTTGAAGTTCTTCCACCAGGCCCCTGGGTGGAGGTAGCACAATGAGCCTGTGCCAGAGGGTGGCAGCGGCCAAGTTATTGACAATCAGGGTTTGTCCCCGGTAGGAAAGCTGAGGTAGCAGCCATTTCCATTTAGACAGTCTGGCACACACTCTCTCCACAACACCCTCCCAATTCTTCCCCTGAAACTCCTCTGTTCCCAAAAAAAACACCCAAGATCTTTAACCCTTGCCTCCCCCAGCTAAGGTTCCCTGGCAACTTTGGAATTTCCTTATCTTCCCACTGCCCAACCTGCAACGCTTCACTCTCCCCCCAGTTCACTTTTGCTGAAGAAGCCCTCTCATAAAGATCTAAACTACGACTCAGCAGCCCCACATCCCCCTGATCCCGTACAATGACAGTAATGTCATCGGCATAAGCTGATACTATCAGTGGAAACCGCATCCCTGGCAACAGAAGACCTGACAGCTTAGCCCTTATCCTAGTCAGAAGAGGCTCAATGACAATGGAGTACAAAATTCCAGAGATAGGCCATCCCTGTCTAATCCCTCTCTGGAACTGTACTGGACAACTCAACCCACCACCCACTTTCAACAGACAGAACGCATCCTTATACAGTAGCCCCACCTGTGAAATAAACCTCTCACCAAAACCAAAAGCCCTTAAAGTGGAAAAAAGAAAACCATGGTCCACCCTATCAAAAGCTTTTTCCTGGTCCAAGGATATTATACCAACATCAATATTGTACAGCTTACAAATGTCCAATAAGTCTCTCATCAGAAACAAATTGTCCATAATAGATCTGTCCGGTACACAATACGATTGGTCTCTCTGAATGATGAGCCCCAGGAAGTCCTTGAGTCTATTGGCCAGCACTTTAGAAAAAAGTTTATAATCCATGCAGAGCAAAGCTACTGGTCTCCAGTTCTTGAGTAGAGCCAAATCCCCTTTTTGGCAAAGGGAGAGAACTGCATGTCTACAGGATCGGCAACCGGCCTATCCGGGAACATTCCTGTAGCACCTCCCACAAGTCGACACCGACACACTTCCAGAAATGCTTATAAAAACTGGCAGCCCATCCAGCCCAGGAGCACGGCCAGAAGCCATCTGACCAACAGCAGCAGTAAGTTCCTCCAGTGAGATGCCAGCATCCAAGACTGCTCTGTCCTGAGGGCTCAGCTGAGGAAGCCCCTGCAGCAGTTCATCCTCACACTGTTGGTCACAGTCCTCCCTCCTGAAAAGGTCGCTGTAAAAGTCCACGGCATGCTGCCTCATCTCAGCCTGGTCAGTTGTCATCGTACCATCAGGGAGGCGGAGGCACACCATCTGCTTCGTTTGAGAGACTGACTTCTCCAGATTAAAGAAAAAAGAAGTGGGAGCATCCATGTCTCTCACACTGGTGAACCGTGCCCTAACTAAAGCCCCTTTGACCCTTTCCCTTAAAAAAGAGCCCAGTTCCTGTCTCTTCTGCTGAAGCCTGTGACCATCTGCACTGCCATGTGTGGATAACTTATTCTCCAAATCCCTGATTTCTGTCTCCAAACCCTGCACTATTCTTTTAACTGCAACTGTGGAATGACTGGTGTACTGCTGACAGAAAACACGTATGTGTGCTTTTCCTACTTCCCACCACTGACTCAGAGATTCAAAGTCCCCCTTCCTTGCCCTCCATATTGCCCAAAAATCTTCAAACTTCTGACAGAAATCACTGTCCTGAAGCAATTTAATGTTAAAATGCCAATATGAGCTGCATTTAGTGGTTGGTGAAACATGAAAATCGAATGTGACTAAATGATGATCGGTAAAACCTACTGGGTAGATATGACTGTTCAAAAGCCTATTGCAGCAACTCTTTGTCATATAGAATCTATCTAACCTGGCTGCACTCATGTTCCCACCCACCACTCTAACCCATGTGTACTGCCTAACTCGGGGATGTTTAAGCCTCCATACATCCAAAACATCCGACTCTAAAGTAATCTGGGACAACGTAGTGGATGATCTCAAGTGAGGTTCCTGTCCTATTCTGTCCAATGTGAACTCTGTGGTGCAATTCCAGTCTCCCCCCATCACTACACACTCAGTCTGCTCACATTGTCTTAAAAAATCTCTTACTTTCTGGGAAAAAAACCCAGCCTATCTGAGCCCAGATTAGGAGCATAGATATTAAGGAAACAAAAATGAATGTCCTGTACTTCTGCCCTGACAACCAAAGCCCTGCCTGTCACTATCTCTGTGGTGGATATAATATTTATATCAAGCCCTGATGAAAAAAGAATGGCTACACCTGCAGAGAAATTTGTGCCATGAGATAAAACATACTGGCCCTTCCACCACAGTCCCCAGTCTATCTCATTATCTTTATCACTATGCGTTTCCTGCAGGAAAACTACATTTAACCTCTTCTGCAAGACCATTTCAGAGATAACTGCCCTCCTCTGCTGATCCCTCCCCCGATTAATATTCAAACTGCCCATCCTCATCCTATGCATCCCAGAGAGAGAGAGAGAGAGCAAGCAAGTAGAGAAACCAGCAAAAGGAGAACCACCCAGTGCAGCAACTTCATCATGTTTTACTTATTAAGTTTTAACCTCCCTGAAACTCTTTTCGAGTTGAGGCTCTTTCTCAAGTTTGTCACATGTTTCTTCAGCCTGAAACGTTTTTTTTCATCCAGTAAATCCACACCCACTATCTTCTGCAGCGTCTGTACACTTTTAATAAACTTCCCTGTATCTGGAAAATAATCAGATACCTTAACAGACTTTCCAAATGACTCATCGAGGAAGCCATCAATTTCCTCCAGTGTGTACAGATGTCCACTCTGAGAGTCTGCAACAGAGGCACAGTCAGAAACATCCTCCATCTCCTCATCATCATCACTAGCAGCCCTTTCCATCACACCCTGCTGTCCTCCTCTCACCTGTCTATCGACAACCTGCATGTGGTCAGACCCTGCCTCCTGACCTCTCTCACTGCTCTCCTCACTTCCTCCACATACTGGCTTTCCTCCTGCTGCTGCAGCCTCCTCTGCACCCTCCCCTCCCCCGGCTGTCCCACTCAGGACATCCAGACTGTCATCAGCCACTGTCTGAGCCCTCTGTTCCCCAGCCTGACTGTCTGCCTGTCCACTACATCCCTCACCTGCGTCGGAGTCGGACTCCATCGCCGCGGCGTCACCCCCGCGGGGGGCAGAGTCACCGGGCGGAGCGGCGGTGTCCTCGCGCTCCTCCGCCGGCCCGGAGTTACCGGCCGCCGGCTCAGAGCGCTCCTCAGTCCGTCTGTGAGGACAGGCCATCCGCTTGTGCCCCACATCTCCACATTCAAAACACTTCATGCTCCCTGTGCTCGCATACACCATGTAGTGTCCCTCCCCGTGCTTTACTCTGAAGGAGACATCCAGCGACTGTGACTGACAGTTCAGAAACATAAACACCTGTCTCCTGAAAGACAGCACATGCTTCAGTTTATCACTCTTACAGCCCAGGCCCACAGTCCGAAAACCACTCGCCAGTTTCCCAAATCGCTGCAACTCATTCCCAAAACCTCATTGGAAATAAACGGGGGAACACCTGAAACTGTGACGCGGGTGGACGGCACCGCGAGCGGGGAAACCTGCAGGTAAACACCGTTCACAGTAACACCGCTAGCTATCAGATCCGCCACCAATCCCTCCTCTTTCAAAAAAACCACAACACCTTTGTTCATCCTCGAGGCGTAGGACAGCTTAGCGTGTCCCACACAGTCCCCCACAGCCAGGAGAACCGTCTCTACCGAAACCGAAGGGTCGGGCTGGACCCGCACACCATGCCTCAACGACAGAGACGGCGTCTCAAGGGACGCCATCTCCGCCAAGAAACACGGCCTGCTGGCCGCCGATTACCGCCGGGCTTTCCCGTAACACTCACAAATGATCACAAATTATGTTAAAACAGTTAAACCGTGAACAAAGTGTAAGAAAAGAGAAAGACAATTAGAGAAAATCACAAACTCTCAGACACACTCACCACGCTCCTGCACCCAGCACTCACTTCTACTGCTATTGTAGACATATGATTATTGTCACATATGTATACCATCAGATATTAATATATACTTCCCACATGTTGTACCACAATAGCCAGAATCATAAGTCAAACTCAGTTTTAAAAACTGTAAAGGGTTCTTATGAAGGTGGTGTGAGCATATATTTTGCAATTTGTAGACATAAGCCATGTGACCTAATGAAACGTTGACATGTGTGATGATCAAATCAAACCTCTGTCGTTTTTATATTTATTTGTTTTAATAACACTGTGCACAAGGACCAGACTGTCAGTCTGTCAGATCAGCTCTGAAATGTTTAATGCTCATAATATGTAGGTCTTATTGTTTACATTTTAAAAATCTTTATGACGCTTCAAAGACGTACTATCAATGACTAATAATCTCTATCAATGATGTTATTAGTCACACTGATGGAACATAATTCCTATAGCCTAATATTGCAAATTATTTGTTAATATTTCTGAGTGAGCAATGGTGCAACATTGCAGAGTCTTTAAAT
This sequence comes from Epinephelus fuscoguttatus, assembly GCF_011397635.1. Classification (NCBI taxonomy): domain Eukaryota; kingdom Metazoa; phylum Chordata; class Actinopteri; order Perciformes; family Serranidae; genus Epinephelus; species Epinephelus fuscoguttatus. The sequence goes on from NC_064774.1 coordinate 27,912,056, forward strand.
TTACTACATCTGTAACTGAAATACTGTCACTGAATGCTGTTGAGTCAAGAAACAAATATCGATCAATCAATCAATCAATATCACAAATCACAATTTGCCTCACAGGGCTTTACAGCATACAACATCCCTCTATCCTCAGGACCCCATGAGACAGAAGGGAGACAGAGAGAGATGCAGGAGAGATGATCATGACAGTAGCTTACAACAACATTAATGAAAGCAATAATATTAAAATTATAATTCTAGCAATTGTGGTACAATATGTTGAATTAATATCTGATAGTATACATATGTGACAATAATCATATGTGTATAATAACAGTAGAAGTATAACACACACAGACATAGACGACCGAGTTAGACATGCAGAAAGGGAGAAAAGGGAGAGAGAGACAGAGAAAGAGAGAGAGAGGGTGCAGGGAGAGTGTGTGTACAATATGTTGAATTAATATCTGATTGTATTCATATGTGACTCTAATCATATGTGTTTAATAATAGGGAGTGGAGTGTGTGTGTGGGTGTCTGTCTGTCTGTGTGTCTCTGTGTGTCCGTGTCTGTCTGTGTGTGCCATAATTCTACTGTTATTATACACATATGATTATTGTCACATAAGTATGACAAAGTTTTAGGAATGAGTTTGGTAAATGTTATACTGTCATGTCTGTGTGACCACACACTTCACTCTGACAGTGTGTCAGAGTGAAGCCTTTGTTATGCTAATTAAGGACTGCATGCAGCTGACACACAGAGCAGAATGGCTTGAAACTTTCTCAAACAAATTCTTCCAGATGCCAAACCGTGGGTCCCATCTTCAATCTGAAAACATCACCAGATAGATAAATTTGTTCTGAACGCAAACATATAAAGCTTGTATGTCTATGGCCTGAAAAATGTCACCTTAATCACAAGTTTACAGTGTGTTGGCCCTCATCTTTTCTTCCAGAGATCATCATGAGGAGTTGTGTCCTGCACCTTCTAACGCTTCTAAAATCAAAACCGTTCAAGTTATGACAAAGTCCTTCACAAGTAATGTTCAGCAGGGGTAGAGCTGTAATTTGTGCAAGTTTGAAGCAGTTATGATAAACGGTGTAGGAGCAAATAATTTTTGATCGACAGAATTTGTGAAAAACGCCATCCTACATTCAAAGACCAACAGCTCACTTCCTGTTGGAGTTAGGTCAGGGGTTGCAGCGCGACATTTGTAGGTCTTGATGAGACGAACGAGACAGTTTTGGTTTGGTCTTTCTAAGTGGTTCCTACCCGTCACAGCGGGCATTTTAGTGTGTCTAGGTGGCACAACAAATCATCAGGAGGTTTTGGCGCGCATCACCTGAAACGCGCCATAACATCCAAACCAGTCGAGGATTGAAAAAGTTACGCACAATAATTGATAAGGACACGTTGAACAATAATTTGTGCAAGTTTGAAGCCGATACGATAAACGGTGTAGGAGGAGATGTTTTTTAAAGGAATTTCTTTTTTTGAGGAAAAATCTTACTTTGAAAGGAAATAGCTCACTTCCTGTTGGATTTAGGTCATGGGTGCGAGTGCGTGATTTGTAGGTCTTGATGAGACGAACACGGCTGTTTTGGTTTGATCTTCCTACGACGTTCCTACTGGCTGCAGCGGCCATTTTAGTGGTCTAGACTTTTCAGATTAATTTTTTCATTTTATAAAATTTTTCGCCAGTCCTGACGTGCGTGCAAATTTTGGTGAGTTTTGGAGCATGTTCAGGGGGTCAAATTCCAGTTCAAAGTGGCGTATAATGAAAGAAAGAAACAATAATAATAATAATTAAAGCTGCAAGCAGCGTTTGGCGGGACCTCGCACTCGCGCCCGTTTCCGCCCCCAGCTTATGTCGTCACTGTGAATTATTTAGAAATATCAAACATATTGCCACAAACATCAGAAAATCCTTACAGAGCTGAACGTTTTGATGTTTGAATGCTTTCTGTAGCTGTAGGTATGTACAAGTGATGTCACATTTATTCCCATCAGATTCCTCTTCCTTTATTTTGAGGAAGAGACGACAAAAAGAACACAAAACAAAATAAATCTACTGTGTAAATGTTGGTCCAAACTGTTGGTCCAATCATGAAAATAATGTGATGATGAGAGAGATAAAGTTATACAGAAGATCTGTTTAGTAGCAGTTGAGGTGGCATGTGTGCATCTTTAAAACTGATAAAATAAACGGTGTAGGAGGAGATGTGTTTTCTTGAGACCACGTTTGAGGCTAAATCTTACTTTGAAAGGACAAATAGCTCAATTACTGTTGGAATCAGGTCATGGGCGTCAAAGCGTGATTTGTAAGACAAAAAAACCAGTTTTGGTTTGATCTTGATCAGACATTCATATGGGCTGAAGTGGCCATTTAGTGTGTCTAGGTGGCGCTAGAGAGCCCATTTTGGCACTGTAGGGGTTAATAATGTGTATTTGCTGTTTCAAATGAAGTTTCTGCTGCTGTAATCTGTCCTTTAAAGATTGTGAGACACACAGACAGAGAGAGCCGTGTGTCTGTGTGTGCAGCCGTTGTCATGGCGATTAATGACTTGTCAGCACCTGTGGCACACACAGACAGCTAAGGAGAGCAGCTCACCAAAGGCTGTTTATAATGGGTTTTAACTCCTTGAACAAATGCTTCGCATGCCCAAACCGTTGGTCCAAGCAAGAAAATAAAGTGATTTTGAGAGCCAGCCACGTCTCGTGAACGCACGTGTCGCGTTTTATATTTCTCGAGTCAAAAATGTGGTCAGGGGAGCGAGTTTAAAATGTGTTGCACCTAAGCTGTTTCCAGAAATTTCTCGTCAGACTTTACATGGGAGTGAATGAGAAAATAATGGGCGCTCCCTTCGCTTTGGAGCCACTCAGCAAAAATGTGTACGTGTGAGAGATTCCATGTCAACATATCTGCGAGCAGGACAAATTTTCCTACGTTTTGTGGTATAAATTGTGTCTGTACAGTGAAAATTGTGGCCATGGCAGCGAGTTAAAGACAAAAGTTTTAGACGATTTTTAGAGCCCTCTCCACTCTAGCTCACAGCATTCCATGCAATACACACCCATTGTAAAGTGAGAATTTCTCCACTTTTGCTCATGGTACTTTGAAAGGCACAGATCAAAAACGGTAAAAGATATGAAAAAGATGAAAACATGAGTGAATAGACGAGACCTGTGGCAACATTTGAGAGTTGGAATGGAGTCTGTAGCACAAAGTATGGAGACGCTGTAAATGCTAGAAAAAGCCTGAAGATTGGTCTCTTTCTCCCCCCCGCTGCCATTCATTTCCTATGGGACAGCTTTGGAAGATCGTCAGGACGTTTTTCTGACATCTCAGCTTATGGAGGCCACAAAATCCAAACGCAGCGAGTAATGAAAAAGTTAGGCACAACTTTTGATTAGAAGGAGTTGATCTGTAATCTGTGCAAGTTTGAAGTCGATAGGATAAACGCTGTATGAGAAGATGATTTTTTTAGGAAAGGCAGTTTTAAGGCAAAATCTTACTTTGACTCACTGGTCAGTGAGAAAAAATGCGACAAAAACTATAGGGAGGGTCCTCGCCTTTGGTGAGTAGTCCACTACTGTTGGGCCCGGTCACTTATAAACGCACGCAGCAAAAACAAGAGGGTCCTCGCCTTCGGCGAGGACTGCTCCTTGAGCAGTCCTCTGCCTCTAGGCTCGGTCCCTAATAAACGCTCCAAAAACAATAGGGTCCTCGCCTTTGGCGAGGACTGCTCTTTGAGCAGTCCTCTGCCTTAGGGCTCGGTCCCTAATAATAAACGGAGCAAAAACAATAGTGTCCTGACCAGTCCTTCGGCGAGGACTGGTCAGTGAGAAAAAATGTGGCAAAAACTATAGGGAGGGTCCTCGCCTTTGGCGAGGACTTCTTTGTGAGTAGTCCACTACTGTTGGGCCCGGTCACTTATAAACGCACGCAGCAAAAACAAGAGGGTCCTCGCCTTTGGCGAGGACTGCTCTGTGAGCAGTCCTCTGCCTTAGGGCTCGGTCCCTAATAATAATAATAATAAACACTACAAGAACAAGAGGGTCCTCGCCCTTCAGCCGAGGTCCCTAACTATAGAGTTTGGGTCTTGTGTCTTTATAGAACAGGTGGTGGGGCTCTTTGTATGGACGGCTACAGGTTCCTTGCCAAATCATAACCACAATGTGTGGCAGCTAGTTTGAGGCCACAGGTGGACTATGCTTCCAATATGTCAGCACATATTCCCATCAGTGGGAAATAATACCCTCCATCTCAATACTGCCAGGCATTAATGTGTTAACTTTCATCTCATCTTGGTCTGGGATCATATTCTGACAGCTCTCAGTTATCTGATGATGTTGTGTGATTTCTTTTCTTCCCTGAGAAACAGCATCTTTGTATATTTTCATTGATGTCACTGTAAAAAGAAAGTTATCTTGGAATCTGGAGGTTAAATGTGTCAAGCATGAATGTGGTCAGTTTGATCAGCAGGTTTAGTGGAGAAAAAGAAAAAAAAACACCCCGCCTCTTTATGTTTAAGGCACCCTTACTGAGGCGCACTTCAGCTGCGGACATTGCAGAGCTTCAGTCACACGCACCATGATGCTGAACTTCACCTTGATAACAGCTTTGCTTCTCTGCAGCCTCAGTAAGTACTGGCACTGAATTACTCCTGACTGCACTGTTTGTGTTATGACTGGACATTTAGCGTGTCATAATTAAAACTCATTTACTTCTCTGCTGTTTGTTTCAGGCTGGATCTCAGTCTCCGTTTCGGAGACTGTGGAGGTCAACTCTGGTGAAAATGTCACACTGCTGTGCTCCAACATGTCCAAACGTGACTCTTTGACATTCTGGTTCAGACTTGTCCAGAAAACCAAGATCAGCTGTATCTCTGTTATGTTCCGATCTGACAGCAAAGCTCAATTCTGTGAGGGAATTCAAGAAAGAAAATTTGAAATGAGATCCAACATGTCCACTCTCTCTCTCAAAATCAAACAAGTGAATTCATCCGACTCTGGACTGTATTTCTGTGGATTTTACGCAAATGGACGTCCAGCTTTCAGGGTGACACGTTTGAACATCAAAGGTAACATTATTGCAAAGTCTTTTCTGTCATTTTTCTGCCAATATTGTAAAAACGATTTTAATAATCATCTCAAAACAACATTCTGCATGCAACAAAGTAGCTTTTATCTTTTGATGTTAATCAACCAAGACTTAATTTATCTTCATTTCTTTGAAAGGGAACAATGAGCCACATGGTGAGAAGGAAAAAAACTGTAAAAGTAAGTTCTCCTAAAGATTTCGACCACAGTGTAGATCATTAAATGTGTGTAGGTACAGCAGTTTGGCTTAATTCAGCTTGGTGCATTTTAATTTGAGCCAGGCCTCTAAAGGGAAGATAGAGTTTAACTCAATGATATTTCTTGTAGAAGAGTCTGATGGAATAGCAGAGCTGACGAGTGTGATCCTGGGTGCTCTGACTGTTGTCCTCGTGATGGTCATCATTGTTCTGGTTGTGAAAAACAGGAAACGTCAGACAGGTACTTTCTCAGAGCTACTGTATTGATCTTTTATTAGGTTTTGTTGCCACTGAAAAATTTCTTCAAATTGCTAACTCCTGCTTTATCAAAGACAATCAGTGAACTGATACCAAATGTTTTGCCTTTTTCACTTAGCCAATGAAGAAGAACAGAAACCAGAGCAAAGTCAGGTAAATCCAATTTTAACATTTGTGTCTAAATATTGTTTGATAGAGCTCTACTGAATAAGAAATTCAAAACTCAAAAATGTATATTTGCCAAACATTAATATCTGTATCCTACCCAAAATCCAGTGGCTGTGGGGCTATATTGTGGCAATTAAAAGTATGTTAAATCACGGCATTAAGACTGTAAATGTTCTTTTGCAGAATGTGGGCTCTGATGACGTGAACTACGCAGCAGTGACATTTCAAACAACAAGAGCAAAAAGAAGAGAGCTGGAGCCAAATGTTGTTTATGCTGCCACTAGATAGACTCAGCAGGCGACTGGAACTGATGCTGGATCATATTAATGTGCTGCTTCAGAGCTTTTGTTTGACTTGTAGGTGACAGGAACAACCACCATTTAGCAATAAAGATCTTATGTTGTCTTTGTGTCTTTGTGCTGCAGAGCGTTAATTCTCAGGATTGCCTTTCTCTAAGTCAAAGTCTATTTCGCAGAAAAAAAAACAGTTGATTGGTGTTTGGTTGAGGAAGAGCCTGTCTAGAGTCCCTTATGACAAGATTAAGATTGAGGTCTGCAGCAGTAAAGGAGTGAGTGACATTCACATCACTTGTTTGAGGAAAGAAGAGACAGCACAGTGTGGTCTGGCACAACAGAGGTGAAATTCATGAGGCCTGTTAGATTAGTTTCTAAAAACAAAATCTGAAAAGAAGCAGCAAATACTGGCTGAAGAAATTCAAAGCCTTGAGCTGTACATAAGTTTTGGCAAATCATACATCAAGATTAAAACTGAATATTTGAAAATTTTTAACTAGAGTTAACTAGACTCCAATGCTAGACAAATCTTTATGACACATAAAATACACTATTTAAGACTGAATCATTGTTCTGCTACTTCAAGTTTTTAGTGTGTCTCTGTCCATGTACATGCTGTACCAAAAGCCTCTCTTTGTGCTTTGTGTTATATTAAACATGTGCCCAAATAACACCAACTGTGGCTATTGAATTCATTTTATTTTTCAACAAAAAGAAGACTGACCAAGAGTACAAGTTTTTTCTATATCAAGGAGGGTCCGTTATTAAAGCAACCCTTACCTTTACCTCCATTACGTCCTCATTACATCTATGATAGACGTAGGCGTTGGCATGGTAATGTTAGATACACGGAAGAGGAGGGCGAGTGTAACGTTACAAATGCAACCCCGGAGTTTTAAAACTCAACCGGAGCCAGTGATGACTGATGGGTTTTAGAATAAGGTTACAGCGCTAACGTTAGATAGTAGCGTTAACGTTACTATTAAGTGGAAACACACAGGGAAGATAACGTTAATGTCTCAGAGGCTACGCTACAGTAGGCTAACGTTAGCCATTAGCAACTGGGTGCTGTGTTGTCATATATAACATTATGAACTGAAATGAACTTTGTCATTTTTATGCGCAGCACAAAAAAACGAACTGACATTTTGCATACCCCAAGCAAAAAGAAACAAAACATTTAAAAACAATTTGTGCAACATATAAGAAAGACACATCACAGCACACCACGGAGCTTACCAGATGATGCAGCCTCCCTGTCTGCTCTGTTTAGCGTTAGCCTCCTTAGCTCAACACTGGCGTCTTATATGTTACCATTCATCCATGTCTGAGAGGCCGTTTACACGTTGCCGGCTATTTTCATAAACGGACATTTCACCGTCTCCGTTTTCAAAAAAATCTTCGTTTACACTTACCCGTGTATATATACACAAGAGCATGCCAAACCTGTAGGTTTACGAGAAGCTCAAGCCTTCCATGTATCCATTGTCACCATAGCAACATAGCTCGCACTTTTGACAGAGGCGTAAGTTATGGCGCATACTGTGACGTCGGCTGCCTATAAATCCGTTTATCTCCGTTTATCTCAGTTTACGGAGTTTTTAGAAAGACTCGTTTTCAGAGAAGAAATCTCCGTTTGTGTGTAAACAAAAGGCACAAACGAAGGAAGATGTCTCCATTTATCAAAATCACTGTGTACGTGTAAACGGCCTCTCAGTGAACACAAGGACGCAACAGTCCCTCACTCCTCAGTTAGTGGATTGCCATTGTCGGATGTAATCCATTACGTGTCCAGCGAGCGGACGTTCGCCAGAAGGCTGCTGGGAACAGCTGGTTTGACGGGGTTAGCTGTTAGCATAGAGCTAACAAAACCAGGCGAAACCATGGTCATCTCAGGTTACTAGTTTATATCCAAAAGCCTCCCTGTTACTAGTTTATATCCACAAGCCTCCCTGTTTCTAGCATATTTGTTGTCTCACAGACTCAGGGGTGGAGGGTGTGGGGGGATGTTACGCGAGCGGTTACGTCTGTCGGAGGCCTCCACGTAGGGAAGACAGACATTCGGACCGAATGCAATGATTGGTCGGAGTTTTCTTAGAACCATATGAGAATGGTATAATGATGAGTTTTCATCTCTGGTGGAATTCACTTACATTTTGGTGTGCCATCAGCATATTAATAGCATTTTAACCTAAACAAAGAAAAGTGTAAAATTTCCAGAAAGGTAAGGGTTGCTTTAGAGCTCCAGTAGGCAACATTGTTTTGGTATAATTGAGTAAAAATATTATAATATCCTCTAAGCATAATGTAAATCAAGTGGTCTGAGACAAACAATAGGTTTCTGCACCTCACCATGGCTCTGTGTTCAGCCTCTAAAGACTCAGTATTGTGCCGATGTGCATCAATCAATCAAAGGTCAGCTCAGACCACTGCGTTCCTATTGGCTGTTCTACTGCATATGTGCATTCCCGTGCCGCCGGCAGAAGGGGAGAGCAAGCGGCAATGGCGAACAGTGCACCAGGTAAAATAGCTATTCCAGCATTGGCTACAACTGCCTACACGGCTAAACCCAAAAAAAAGAAGACAGAACTTGGACAGAACTTCCCTGAAGCCCCGGAGGGAGGGGAAGGGTGAGGTGGGGCCGGGGCCGGCCGGAAGGCGCAAGGTTCGGCCGTGGGAGCAGAGCCGAGGGCTCTCTGCGGAGAGGGAGAGCCGAGCCTCGGGGGTATATGTGCGGGGCTGCGAGGGAGGGATGGGGCGGACTGCTGTACGTTGAGGGAGAGCGAGGCTCCCAGAGAGGGAGAAATAGAACCAAGTAGGATAAAATACTCGCATGCTCGTCTGGTAGGAGGGGCTCAGGGCGGAGACGAACAAAACCTAACTCAGATGAGACTCAAAAATCAACCGTTTTCAGGCTTTCTACCTACTGCAGCATATTTCATCCATCTAAGGTCTACCCTCCAAGCCCCTTTGCCAGTCCTCCACAGTCTCTCGTAGCACACTTAGCTCCAAAGAAGAACCTTTGTAGTAATGTTCCAGGATCTGCAGGCTAACTTATATCCAGTTGGTTGTGTTGCTATTTAGGTTAGCTGTGGTTAGTAGGAGCCACTGGGTGTATGGTTCCTAAAAGGTACTGTGTGTGCTGGTGGGTCAGAAGATTGCTCATACCAAGCACTGGAAGTTGTCTCGCGTGTTTTCCTTTTGACAAGGCCTGCACCAAAATCTGTTGATGACAACACAGAGTAAGGAAGGGTCAGTGATCCTAGACATGGACAAGGACAAGACCAAAGGCACAAAGAGTTTTAAATTGTGTAACAGCAAGGTGGTTACGTCCTCTTGGAGGTCTGCAGGGTCTGCCTCCCAGCGCAATTTTGAGTGGAAGAGGTTACGCTCCTCATCTGGTTGCTGTCCAGAGAAGGTAAGCCACCAGTGCTTACGCATGATCTCTCTGTGAAGTCGGCAAAGCCTTTCCATGCTCGTGTCCCATGTGGTTAAGAGGTCAATGACTACTTTGCCATGACCGAAAAATGCTGTCCAATGGTTGCGCATCTTGCTGCTGGGTTTGGTGTCCAGTGCATGTGATCTGATTAAGTGTAGAAATTCTCTTGCCTGAGATGGGGGAAATGGTTGGGAGTAGTCACAGTCGACCAAATTGAGGACCTTCACGGGATTCCTGGGCCTCTCCCTCAACCTGAATGACACATTAACTATTGGCATATACACCGATCAGCCAAAACATTAAAAGCACTGACAGGTGAAATGAAAAACATTGATTATCTTGTTACAATGCAGTGTTCTGCTGACACCCTTTGGGCATATATGGCATATATGTGGATGCCACTTGATAGGCTCCACTCAGCCAAACACTGTTGCAGACCGAGCAAACCCCCTCATGGCAACGACACTCCCTGATGGCAGTGCCCCCCCCCAGCAGGACAATGCCCCATGCCCCTAAAAACTGCTCAGGAATGGCCCAAGGAACGTGACAAAGAGCTCAAGGCATTGACCTGGCATCCAAAGTCCTCAGTTCCCAATTTGAATAGCATCTGTGGGACATGCCAATACCCCAGACGTGCTGCCCATCCACGGTGGGGCCTCTGCAGCTTGGACCTAGCTCTGACATGTCAAGGTATGGACACAGGAAGTCTGGAGATGCCCCATGTCTGACACCAGGGTCCTCACGGCAGATCCTTTGAGTCCTGTGGATTGCAAGATGATGTACCAGCATGTCCCAAGGATGCTTGATTGGATTTGGATCTGAGGAATTCAGAGGCCAGGTCAAGGCCTTAAACTCTTTGTCACGTTCCTTGGGCCATTCCTGAGCAGTTTTTGCGGTGTGGCATGACACACTGGCCTGCTGGGGGGACGGTTCTGCTGATCGATGTGGATTCCTACCTAAGGGAAAGTGGCCCTTGCTGAGTACAGGAGAGTCTTGAGGGTACAGTCCAAGAAAAAATTTCTCTCCCAGGGGTTATCAGTAACTCCAAACAACAGGATGACCTCATCTAAAATCAGCAATGTCTGGGAAATTAAGGGTTAACATATGTCCTCCATCTCCAAAGCTTTTTTGGCATTCTGGTTTGATTTGGGCGGAGGAGGCGAATTTCCATTTCCGACTTCCATTTATATATAAGTAAATATGCTGAACCATTGCGATGGACTCAGAGTTTGCAGTGACACCAATTATGTTTCGCCTCGTTAGTTCACCGTACGGACCATTTAACCTGGCAACAACTGCAGCCGGCTCAAACGTGATTGGTCAATATCACACGGACTACAAACAGCCTACAACCGGAAACCAGGGCTCTTCCGCTCTTCTTCCGGAGGCAAGATCTCCGGGGTTTGCCTGCAGACTCTACATTCACTGAATGTAGAGTCTGTATATAGAGACTAGCAGACTGGCAACATGTCATAACACCGTGACAGGTTCAGTCCAATAGTTTTACAAACTGACGCCACCCAGTGGTGTATCACACTGCCATGAAAATGGGCTTTTGGCATCAGTGTCTGACGCCAAAATCACTGACAATGTGGCGGTATTGAATGACTTTCGAATTAGAATGGGCTGGGTTGAAGCAAGCAAAGTTTCCTGCTAAAATTGATGTGCAACTACACATAAAGCATTTTATTCAGTCTCATTTTAGGCATGTTGTGAAGGTATTGTCAAATAATACGGTCTGAAGAATAACATAACATTATAGCCAACATTTTGCATCAACACACGTCTTCCTGAAAGCATTAATGTGGTTGGTTTGATCAACAGGACAGGCAACTAAAAAACACACCCCTCCTCTTTACATTGAAAGCAGCCTCACTGGAGCAGAGTTCACTGGCGGACATTGCAGAGCTTCAGCCACACACACCATGAAGAACTCTAACTTGATGATAGTTTTTAGTCTCTTCAGCTACAGTAAGTACTTGCATTAAATTACTCTCAGCTGCATTTAACTTTATCTCAGCAGAACTGAAACAAAATTCACTTATATCAAAGTTCATTTGAAATATTTGTTTGAGGTTTTCTGTTGTTTTTTCTTTCTAATTTAGTTCATTCTAAATATTTTTGTCTCTGCTGTTTGGTTCAGGCTGGATCTCTGTCTCAGTTTCTGAGACTGTGGACGTCCAGTCTGGTGAAGATGTCACACTGCAGTGCTCCAACATGTCCAAAGGTGAATCTGTGACATTGTGGTTCAGACTGGTGAATAAAACCAAGACCAGCTGTATCTCTGTTATGTTCAGTGCTGATGAGGGCGTTAGATACTGCGAGGGATTTCAAACTGGAAAATTTAAAATGAGATCCAACAGCTCCACCATCTCTCTCAGAATCAAACAGGTGGATTTATCTGACTCTGGACTGTATTTCTGTGGATTTTACACAGAGGGACGCCTGTTTTTCAGTGTTATACATTTAAATGTTAAAGGTAAGTTTTGTCTTTCTTTTTTTTTCTTGGCACCAATGCTTTGGTCATTTATGTTCATAGTTTTATATACTGTAATTTCACAAGTGTCTTCTACAAAGGCGACAAATTAACTGTTTTAACATACGCAAATCTGTCAAAGTTAAATCACAACTAAATGTATTTTTCTTTAAAAGGCAGTAATGATGTGGACTACATTACAAGTACAATTTTCCTAAAATTTTCCATCCAAGTGCAGATTATCTGATGTGTGAAAGCAGTTTAATCGTCCTAAGCAATAATAGAGTTTAACTTAATGATGTTTCTTGAACAAGAGTCTGATGGAATAGCAAAGCTGACGTGTGTGATCCTGGGCGCTCTGACTGTTGTCCTTGTGATGGTCATCATTGGTCTGGTTGTGAAAAACAGGAAACTTCAGACAGGTAATTCATAAGATCTACTGGATATGTGTGTCAGCACCATGAAAAACTACAAAATTGCTTATAGCCTAAATGTAGTAACAGCAAAAAGTAAGCATAATAATTATAAATTTACTAATTAGACATATTGTCTCTGTCATTCAGCTGCCAGGGACGGACAGAATCAACAACAGCATGAGGTGAGTCTAGTTACATCTTTATATGTTTTAAAACTTTACATTTGGTTTGTTTTCTCACCAACTCAGCTATCTGACATGTATCTGTTTGTTCTCTCTTTATAGACTCTGGGCTCTGATGGCCAGAAAGACGCAGCACTGGCTTTGCACTTGCCAACAGTGAGGAACAGGAGGCCTGCATCACAGAGAGAAGTGGAGACTCATGTTATTTATGCTGCCCGCAGATAGACTCAGAGAGGAACTGATGCTTTTATCACATTAACCTGCTGCTGTGTTCTTTTGAGGCTGGATGGGAGGAGTTATTATTTTCTTAATGGAAAAAAAGTCAAAGAAAATAGTAAATATGTATTTTTTTCCATAGCTCTCAGTCTGTTTTGCAAATATTATCTGATTTGGTAACTGTGTTACATGCCTGAATTAAAAATGAAATATATTTTTAAAAAGATTTCTGGTTGTATTCATGAATGTGGGAATTTCTGATGCTCATTGTTGCACTTTGCACTGTGGTGACACACAGCACTGTCTGCATCAGGGAGATATCTGTACCTTTACACTTCTTACAGACTCGGACACCATTTTATCTTCACATGGTTGATAAGCATCTATCTAGCTTGTGAAAGGATGCTTGAAGCAGAGTGACAGTTACACATCCTCATATGAAACCATTCACTCTACAGGTTTCACTTGTGTAAGACATGGCAGATACTCTTATCACTGTACTAACTACTCGCGACAGAAAGACAGTATGTACATGTCCTATTATTATCTGTGACACAGCCCATTTCCATCAAAGGTGCTTTACAACAACTGTTTCCACTTACAGTTCTTGCAGCCGGCTATAGGGGCGGGGTGATAAGCTAGCACATTTTAAAGAGATAGTTCAGATCTTTTGAAGGGGGGGGGGTGTATGAGGGACTTACCAACAGTTAGTGTGTTACCTACAGTAATGTGGGCACGCCTGGTGTTGGGCATTAGCATCACTACAAGTAGCAAGGTTACTAACTTAACTGCATTTCTCAGTAGTGTGGTGGTGATGTCACTACTTTCTGAGTCAAATAGCTTTTCAGTAGGAAAGCTGATTTAAGGTTTCAAGTTCTTTTTCCTGGGAGGTGCAGCAGCCTTTTTTTCTGCAGAGGTCTGGATAAAAGTAAGGATAGTGAAACTGAGGATAAGTGATGTTGCTGAGCGCCACACCGAGGCAGGTAGACATGGGATACACTTGTATGCGACATCACATACTGAACCTTCAGTTTACTTAGGACCCTATAATACCAGAGTGACGGCACTTAACATGACTCCTGTGGTATGCTGAAGTTAAGCCTCACGCGCCCTCTAGTGGGGCATGAGGGCATTACATTTCCGGCCAGAAAACCCATTCACTTACAGTATGTCTGACGCGCACTTGCTTGGTTGATGGAAATGGCCTTGTTTTTACTTTTAGGTGTCTTGGTCATATTAAGTCATGCTTATATTTTGTTCATTTCAAAATGTAGAGAGTAACATTATGGTAGACAACTGTTGTTGTTTTCTTTACCTGTAAACGGGTCACCGATGCTCCTATTACGGTAGATTATGGTAGATTATGGTAGATTATGCTTTTAGGTTTGCTTGACTTTGGAAACGCACAAGAATTCCTGGTCTGCAGCAATGCAGCAATACTGAAGTTCAGTCAGTTCTTGGTCGGATATGCAATGCGCTATCCTGCCACTGGAGGGCACGTGACCAACTTCCCGCTTGACCAATGTGTGTCGCTACTCTGGTATTGTAGGGTCCTAGGCAAGACATACCCCACTCTGCCTCTGATTGGCTCCATTGGCTCCATATTTGTGTGTCTTGCCCATAGACTGTATATATATTAAGTGGATTTGAAGTGGACACTAAATAAATAGACACAACAAGGGCTGAGAAAAGAGACAGAGAACAGTGTTAAGTAGGAAGAGAGGGGACAGAGAGTGACATACTGATGTCACGTGTTATTTGCAGGACGTGTTCATGTTTTAATGTCCCAGAGAAAAGAAAATATAATATTTTATAATATAATATTTTGAATTACTGACAGAGCCAGATAGCTGGCTGAAAGAGGCCAAGACAGAGAAATGCATTAAGTAGGAAGAGGAGAGAGAAAGGGAGAGAGCAATAGGCCAACTGACGATGTCATGTTATTGGAGGACACGTTCAAATGTCACAATGTCTTCAAAAAAAACTTTTCTAGCCTTTCAATTTGTTTCACTGACATTTTTTCTTATCACTGAGAAAATGCTGATTTGACATGAGGTCAAAAAATAAGAGTGGCTTTGCAACTACCAAGCTACTCTTGCCATTTTCTCGTAGCTCAGCTTGCTATATTTCTCTGGGGATTGCTTCAATATAGTGGAATCATTTTGACATAGGATAACTGGCAGCTTAGCTCACTACATTTTCCAAGTCGCTTGTCCAACACTGGACACACCCCCAATTGAGAAGCAGACAGGAGTACTGACACAGAAGCTGTGCAATGTACTGTTTTGGAGGGGTCGACAGCAAAACATATTTTAGTCACCAAAAAAATCCATAGCAATTTATGGCGGTCTGTTGTCATCTGTTAGGTCAAAGCTCTGTGAGAATAAAGTTTGGAATCAAGCCACGGAAACTGTATGACTTTGAACAGGTTTGACATTTTTGCAAAACAATGTAATACATGCCTGAAGTAAAAACACAATCTATCTTAAAAGACTGCCAGTTTTATAAAGATAAACATTTCTGACACCTACATGCCCAGTGTTGCACTTTGCACAGTCTGCACATATCTGTATCTTTACACTTCTGACAGACTTGAAAACTACTTAACTGAATTAATTGAAAGAAATTAGTTTCATGACTTGTTATATTATCTGGGGGGCTGGAGGGGGATGGTGTGGCAATATGGAGATGATAGTGTACATTTCCAGACAGTCTCTAGTGCAAGGCAGAATAGTGTTGTACTCACAAAACTCAGAAAGAGACAGGAATATCTGTTGGGCTAGAGAGAGAAGTTCAAACTCTACCAAACACTGCATGAAATATGTGTGAATGGTTTCAGAGATTTACAGAAATTGCCAGACTCAAAACCACCAAATCTAATGTCAGAAAGCTGTTTCACAACACAACACTCACAAGAAACCACATGCACTGTATCAGGTTTGTTGAGATATTTTTAATCTCTATAACCAAAATGGGAGGCTCAGTGTTCGACTACTGTATGGTCGATCAATAAAGTATGTAAACACCTAACACCTTATCAAGTGTTCCTGCTAACGGCACTGTATGTTAAATATAGATAACCTACAGTGCAATTCCGAGTACATCATCATCTGTATTTGTATCTGTATCTGCTCAACCAACTAAATTGACCTTTTGCTAAGTTCCGCCACCAGATGCAAACTGGCCAATCATAACGTAGCATCAGGCTGGCTCAGACCAGGGTCCTACAACAACACAGCTGTGCTCCATTGACTCTAATGCAGTCATTTCAGATTTCCTTCATTTTCAGGCTGGTTTTGTGGATTTGGAGCTAAATGTTGAGTCTGGGGCACGTCGTGTATTATTGATACCCGTTACCTGGAGAGGTTGGAAAAAGATATTTCTTCCCTGTTCCAAAACCAAAATCACACCCTGAAAAGTGTAGGGTTAGCTAGCTAGCTACTGAAGATATAGCCTACTGAATGTATACACATGCTGCTTTTGCTTTTTAATGATTATAACAGTGAAAAAAAGACCGACCCTGCTGTACAGGAACAAGTGAAAGGAACATCCTGGATATATCCTTCAAACACAGACTGTAGACCCCTCTGTCTGCTTTTCTCTGGAATCACTGTTTCTTTTTTCCAAAAATATGACAATATTTCTTCAAGGAGTGCAGTTAGTTACAGGTTAGGCTCATTGCTTATTCTGACAGCTTGTCAGACTATAACAAACAAGCAGGACTTACCGAAAGGTCAATCATCTGTAACCGTGTCTGGCCTGAGAATGGGTGAGGTTTCGATTTAAAGTGGGTGGGGCTTAAATCAGGAATGGGTGGGAGCTAACCAGAAGTTGTTATTTTAAGTATGAAACTGTTATCAGATGATCAGAACTTGGTATATTTATTATTTTTTAGAAAACTATTTACAAAACAATCTGAGAATCGAGCTTCAGATCATTTTGGATCACGTGAGTAAGACAAAACGTGTCCCACAACATACAGTAAGGCTTGTTGTATTTTGCTGAGCTTCAAGAGGAGAGAGGAGTCAATGACGACGTTAAACAGTGATCAAAACAGGTTTTTCAACATTTGTGAATAACCGCAACCCCAAGAGGTCCTTGAGCGTACAGTCATAAAATGTGGCCAGGCTTACACCTGGTGGAGATAATTACGTAGTTCAGTTGTCACGGATACCAATGACCTCTTCAGATGAAACACACATGACCAGAATCTGTGTGGTAAACCACTCAAGTCTGTGAATAGATAACACATAGAAAAAAGGAAGTTTCTCACTTACAGAGCATGAGAATGTGAAGCTTCAGATACAGACACAAACATGCATCTTTCAGTCATTACATGAGTTTAAACTTTGCTGGTCTTTATGTTCTTCCTACCTGGGCCTGTTAGTTTCCCAGTGGGCTTGCTGTGCAGTTATAAAGCACTCTCAACATGTAAACTGTTATCTGTAGTTCTGTACGCTGCTATTCTAACAACCTCCGGCAAGTCTTTTAAGGACTACATTTCCCAACATCTCTCAGCTGTCTGCTAAAGTCAGTTTATGGGAATCTTATTTTGTATAAGAGGTTAAGATGGGACTGTCTTAGATAAAGGCCTTGATGTATCTGATGTATAGTTTTTAATTTGCTTTGAACATAACTTTGGTAGCTTAAAATGAATCAATAATAACTGTCTCAAATCTTCTGAGGCCATCATTCAGCATCATGACTCGTGTTACTGACGGCATGTATGTGCTCAATTTAACAACTGGACAAGAGAGAAAAAGAAAAAGACCCGCCTCTTAAGTTGACAGCACCCTTCCTGGAGCACAGTTAGACGCTGCAGAGCTGCCATCGTACGCACTATGATGAAGTGTACCTTGATAACAGCTTTAATCATCTGCAGCCTCAGTAAGTACTGCCAACATATTTCTCTCAACTCCATCACAACTAAAACATATTTGCATATTATTATATTTATTAAGAGGTGTTTTTATCTTCCTGTATCTCTCTTATCGTGTCTGTTTCAGGCTGGATCTCTGTCTCAGCTGCTGATTCTCAGACTGTGGAGGTCCAGTCTGGTAAAGAAGTCTCTCTCACATGCTCTGAGAAGTCCGACTCTCCAACAGTGTGGTTCAGAGTGGTCAACAGAACCAAGGCCAGCTGGATCTCCACTATGATCACCTCTACCAGCGATCCTTCATACTGTGATGGATGTGAAAATGGAGCATTTGAAATGAGTTCCAACACCTCCACTGCCTCTCTCAAAATGAAGAAAGTGAATGTATCTGACTCTGGACTATATTTCTGTGTTGTTTTGACACAGAAAACAGTTTTCAGCACCACACATTTAAATGTTCCAGGTAAGATTATTATCATTATTATTATTATTTGTAGTATTATTATTATTAAACCAGTGTCTTTGTACATTTAATAATTGCCCATTGTCGTGTATAATTTTTGAAATGAGAGAGTTTTTAAGTAAAATGAAGAGTAAATGTATCTTCATGTTGTTAACAGGCAGTGATGAACCTCATGATGATGTTGACAGAAAGCCTAAAAGTAAGTTTTCTTTTGTTGTGTAGATTCACTGCTAGTGATTTTAAGACAATAACAATATGGCTTATTTCAGTTGTCAGTTTAATGTTGTCACAGTTCTCAAGCCAGTAAGTGTAAAATAGAGTCTCACTATATCATCTTTCTTTCTTCAGAGTCTGATGATGTAACAAAGCTGATGAGTGTGATCCTGGGCGGTCTGACTGCTGTTCTCCTAACAGTCATCATTGGTCTGGTTGTTACAATCAGGAAACTTCAGAAAGGTACTTTCTAATGGATACTGTTTATACCTTGTGTTATTTATTTATTTTCCTTATTCTACATTTCAACGTTGTGTGAATTAGAGTTTTGATCCTCTGTCCAAACCTGATTAGGACTGATTCTTTGAGCCTGATCAAAGCTCTAGTGTCGATATATTAAAATACAAAATCCCATGTTGCCAAAACAGAATGACAGTTAAGTTTAAGGAAAATAATTGTCAATTATCTGATTGCACATATTGTCTGTGTCATTCAGCTTTCAGTGAAAAACAGAATCCACCACAGCGTGAGGTGAGTGAGTGTTTTTGTTATTGTTTTATCATTTTAAATTATGTCTTGTCATGTGACCATTTGACTGAATTTCAGCTCGGAAAGACAAGTGAGAGTAAATATTGTGTTTTACAGAATCCGGGCTCTGATGATCTGAACTACGCAGTAGTGAATTTCTGTCAAAAAGGAAGAAGAAGAGAAGTGGAGCAGAATGTTGTGTATTCTTCTACTAGATAGGAAGATCAGGAAGCAACCTGAGGTGTTGTTCAGAGTAAAACTGATGCTTTGACATATTAATCTGCAGATGTGCTTTTGTGTTGGTGGTGGACTTACCATTACTGTGTCAAAAGAAAAAGAAATGTGAAGGCCTATTCCTAGTAATGTGTTCTATTCCTGTTCCTCTTTTGAAAGATGTAATCAGAGTACATCAATACAGAAAGTAGATATTTTGAATATTGACTTAATACTGTGAGTGTCTATACTGGTATGAGGAATAAAAATACAAAGATGCAGCAGCCATCCAGCTTTATGTTTCTTTTCATGTACTGTACATGTAACAAGTCTACTGTCTACTGTGGTAAGAAAACAGTGCTGTGGGTACCAGCCTAAAGAGAAGTCTCAGCCACAGGAGGACTGGCCTACAGCTGAGTTCTATTTATTTCAGCGTGTTACTTTTGTAATGTAGCATCAGCTGCAAAGCAAACTTTGTACATACATAGTTGGCTGCAGGCAAACCATTCAACTTTGTGAATTAGTGTGTTCAACTTGTTAACTTTGTTACTTAGGAGGGCTTTTGAACCAGTTTTGAGTTTGTGAATATAAGTCTGTATCGTAGTGTACTTTATAGTGTTATTAGTTGGTTTTCTGGTACTCTTTTGTTCGGTCACTATAGAGCTCTTCTAAGCAGTTTAAGTAGGAGTGAGGAGCCCTGTTTGTTTGGCATTGTTATGTGTTTTTTTTCTCTTGTTTAATATTTTATGAGTCTAGGTGAGAAACTTGTCTTTTGTTTAATGGGTTTTTTATGTTAGGTAAGTTTGGGCCAATAACTCGGGCCAGTAACTTAGGGCCATGAGTTTTGTTTGTTGTTTTGGGCACTGCTTATCTCTGAAGTCTAATAAACTGCTCACTTCATTTTTTGAAATGCTGTGTAGCTGGCCTTTCTTCAGAGTGGGGAGTCACCCTACATGTTATGTCTAGGTTCCTCTAGACATAACTTAACAACACATATAACATGGCTTAATAGTGACAACATGAAATACAAAATTCGTCTCATTATAACTCACATGGTTTAAACACAAGACAAATGTGGTTTGCTAGTCACATTTTCCCCATGAGCGGCGTTTTTCTCTACTCACATGAAGCCAGCAACAATGGCAACATTTAGCCCACCAAAGGTGACGTTACAAAGTCAGCTTCATTATGACAAAGTTTACCTACTAGACACATTTTCCCCCAACATATACAATGCTAACATTATTAGCATAAGTCTGTGACATTTTACATTGCATAAATTAGCCGAGGAGCTAGCGGACTTTTCCACTACTTACAAGAACGTGGGAACAACAGCAACATTTAACTGAGGTAACATTACAAAATTTGGCTCAATTATGACTCACAATGTTCACAGACAAAACAAAGCCATGTTTACCCCACACATACAACATGCTAATGTTATTAGCATTAGCCTATGACATTTTCAATTGCATAAATTAGCCTAGCAGCTAGCAGACTTTTCCTTTTACTCATGTGAAGCCAGGATAAATCACACATATGACTTCAAATGTTATTTTGTAGGAGCTTTATTGTCTTTGCAACTTACTGTTAAAAATAAATACAAGCTTCATTTACAGTGAGGGAAATTGTTTTCAGTTTACAATAATTAACAGGAGGTCTGCGTCACCACAGCTCAGTGTGCAGCCATTCATTTAAAAAAGAGCAACACCAACCAAATCCAGCAAATGACGACCCAAAGATAAGCATTCCACTTTTTTTCTACCCACAAACAGTCGTACCTTTCTTAACACTCTCCTAACATAATTATCAGTCAGCTGCACCTTGTGGCATCACCTTAACTGCACATGATTGGTGGAACAAATGACAATCAATAAAACAACCAATCAGATGCACAGAACATAGAACAGTCCTGCCTTGTTATTCAGTGGCCCTCTAACAATCAGTGTTAAAGGGACAGGTCACCCCAAAACCCTGGCTTCATTTAGGTGGTGCTCCAATTTAATTCTACATTCTAGCCAAGGTCTGTCTCTCACTTACTGTGTTTGCCTTAGAGCTCAAATCTGACAATAAAAGAATATGATTGGTGTTTGATGGAGCAGGAGTCAGAGAGAGCTGTCTGTCTGCAGCGCCGCTGTGGAGGAGTGAGGTACACATCACTTGTTGACAGGAAGACACAGCACAGTGTGGTGGGAGTGCAACTGAGGTAAAATTCATGAGGCCTTTTGACTCCAGGCTCTGTGAGAATAAAGTCAGAAATATGCTGTCCATCTGCCTGTTGTTACCCATCATGCCTCTGAGGTGACACGCAGCACTGTCTGTATCTGTATGTGTATCATTAATGTGGTGTGAACCAGAGGAAGGTCTGCCTTCAGCTCTCTGCATCATAACCACACACAACAAACGTATTTATGTTCCCACAGAGTAAAAGTCACATATGTCTATCTTCATACAGTGCAGGTATTTTTGTATTATTAGATCCTGTTAGTGGTTAATTACTCTCAAACGCAGTCACTGCTCCTCTCATCACACTCAACAGACTCAACACTCACACAAACAAGATCATTGGAGCCGTGCATGAAATACAAAATGAGTGAGAGAATGAATGAATAAATGAACTACAGGGTCAAACTTCTATAGAGTTATGTGTCAGCATCAGTCCAGTGATCTATTCAGTGCTATATGTCGGATATGTGAGTACTCTGACAAATCTTTTTTAGACTTATAAACTTTTGCTACAACATTACCTTGATAATGTAAAGTGTTATCAGATAAGATAATAACTTTGTCCTGTTCTCCTTGCAGCTGTTACCTTGCAACCATGGTCGTGACAGTATTCACATTGTGAGACTGAGCAGCCGGAAAACCAACAGAACAGCCCACCTCTTTACGTAGAGACCAGTCTTACTGGAGCATAGTGCAGTTACAGACATAGCAGCGGTGCAGCCATACTGTACACACAAAGATGAGCTTCACCTTGATAACAGCTTTGCTCTGGACCTGCAGTAAGTACACTTTTTTTTCTTAGTACAAGAACTGCAGTAATGTACCGAAGCTAAAATCTAAACTTTCATGGACAACGTAATTTACATACATTGTGTTAAATTTTAAGTTTATGAATTCACATCATGTTGTTTGTTTCAGGTTTGATCTCCGTCTCTGTTTCGGAGTTCCACACTGTGGAGGTCCAGCCTGGTGAACAAGTCACACTCATGTGCTCCAACTTTACCAGTTTTATCTCTCACATACTCTGGTTCAGACTGACCAGCAGAGCCAACATCAGCTGTATCTCCTCTATGTGGAGGTCTGATATAGACGCTTCATTCTGTGATGGATTTCAAAATGGCAAATTTAATATGACCTCCAACACGTCTACCCTCTTTCTCACCATCAAACCAGTGGATGTGTCTGACTCTGGACTGTATTTCTGTGGACTTAATGCAGATGGAAACTCAGTAATTGTCAGTGCAACATATTTAAATGTACAAGGTAAGAATATTTTCTTTACATCAGCAAGAGTCACATATGTGCCCTCAACTCGCAAGAGGTAAAATATGATACAAATAGTTTTATGTAATGACCTGTTGATGCAGAGGTGTCTGCTGAAATAACGAGCCTGACGAGTGTGATCCTGGGTGCTCTGCTTATTTTCCTCATTGCAGTCATCATTGGTCTGGTTGTCAAAATCAGGAAACTTCATCCAGGTACTTATATGCTTTTATTCAAGTGCAACTGCAAAACTTCCTGTTTGCCAGAAAGTATTAACAGCTGTGTGTTTGAGCCATTAAGTGACCAGATGTTGTGTTTCTGTCATTCAGCTCATACAGAGGGACAGAATCTACACCACAGTGAGGTCCTCACATTTTAACCTTATTAACATTGATCAAAGTGTATTTTATGTGATGACTGGTCCAAGTCCTTTCTCATTTTATGATTTGATGTTTAATTACAAACTCAGCCATGTAAGATGAGTGACTGTAAATATGTTTATTTACAGAACCTGGGCTCTGATGATCTGAACTATGCAGCGCTGAGTTTCCATCAAAGAGCAAAAAGCAGCAGAAGGCCTCCATCAGAGAACCAGCTGGAGACACATGTTGTGTATGCTGCCACCAGATAGACTCTGGAAACATCTGGAACTGCAGCTCAGGAAACTGATACTGAAATAGGACCGCCACTGTGATTAAAAAAAAAAAAATCTAATTTTGTGCTAAAGATTCTTCATTCATGCAGATTTTGCAATCTGTGCTACGATTTTATTTCTTCTTTCCAGCCAAAGTCTTTTTCTTACTCATTGTGTTTGTCATAGATGTTAATCTGAGAACAATGTTCTCATTTCCTTACAGTTCGACGGAGGTCTGCAGCAGTGAGTGAGGTACACATCACTTGTTTGACAGGAAGAGACCGCACAGTGTGGTCTGAGGTGAAAATCATAAGGGCTGTTAACTCAAAGCTTTGTGAGAATTGAATCTGAAATCCAGCAGTGAAGACTTGTGTGCTGTCTTCTGTCAAGCAGGCAAAGTAAGAAAAGACTAAAATGCATCAACGTTAAAACTGAATAATTTAACTGTAATATCAAATCATGCATGTGTCTATATGTATGTTAAATGTCTGAATAAAAAAAAATGGGATGTATTTAAAAATTCTTCTTGTTCATGCAGCAAAAAACTCTGATTTTTTTCATCCGACAACAAAAAGCATCAGGAGTTCTGCATCAGAGAGAGAAGTGGAGCCAAATGTTAGTTACACTGCCACCTGACAGATTTAGGAAGCAGCTGGAGCTGCAGCTCAAAGTGGAGCTGATGCTTTGTCATGTTAACCTGCTGCTGTGCTTTGTGTGGGTGGCTGTGGGTTACAGTCACTTCACCTCTAACCTGTGTCTTCTTTTCTCTCACTGAGTTTTTGTGGTTTGCCTCAGAGCTCAAATCTGAGAACAAACAAATGTGATTTTTTTTGTTTTGGTTCGTGCTGTTGAGTTGCCTGTAACTTATGTTGCTGCCTGTTTTGGCCATGACACTCTTAAAACAGAAATGATTGATCTCAAAAGGTTTTTCTGGTTAAAGAAAGGTTAGTGAATAAAATAATGACCTGTGGAGTCTGTATCTGTGGAGAACCTGCCATCTGCCTGTATTTTCTTATTTCTTTGTTACTTTGCTATTTTTGGGACCTTTGTGGGTTTCAGTCTGTGGGTAGTGATGGCTCCTGCCAATAGCAGCAGAGGTCAGGACTCTATAAGACATAGCGACCAGGTTCCTTTGCTGTCTTCATCTCTCTCCTCTGCTCTGTTGATGGGAACTGCAGGTCTGTGTATTGAGTATGAGGTTGAGCTGCACACACACACACACCTTCCTGCAGGGGTGTGCGGAGCTTTGGGTGTGTTTATATTTGAGTCAAGATGGAAGTAAAGATAACAATGAACAGGGACTAATTCATCTGGTATTGTGCCTAACTTTCGTGGATCTTAACATAACAGGTTAATGCTCAAGTTCAAAGTGAGACCATACTTTTCTATAGATGTCAGTTTTTGAATCACAACAACGGTCAAATTGTGCCCTGCAACAGATGGTAAGGCTTGTTGGCTTCAGTCGTTTCTGGAAAACTTGCAGTTCCTTCCTGCTGGTTCAGAGGAGTGAGGAGTGAGCAGTCAGTGACAGTATAAAACAGTCAGTAAAACAGATTTTTCATTAATTGAAAATTACTACAACCATGAGAGGTCCTTGAACATACAGTCATGAATATGCACACAAAATATTAGGCTGATTGGCCCAGTAGTTGGTGATATTAGCTCACGCCTAGTGCAGATAATTAATTCATTTAGTTGTCATGGATACCAACAGCTTCTTCAGATGAAACGTGCATGACCAGAATCTGTGTGGCAAACCACTAAAGTATGTGAAGAGATAACACATAGAAAAAAGGAAGTTTCTCACTTACAGAGCGTGAGAATGTGAAGCTTCAGATACAGACACAAACATGCGTCTTTCAGTCATTACATGAGTTTAAACTTTGCTGGTCTTTATGTTCTTCCTACCTGGGCCTGTTAGTTTCCCAGTGGGTTTGCTGTGCAGTTATAAAGCATTCTCAACATGTAAACTGTTATCTGTAGTTCAAACAGCCTCCAACAAGTCTTTTAAGGACTACCTTTCCCAACATCTCTCAGCTGTCTGCTAAAGTCATTTTATAGTGGAGGTTATGTGAATCTTATTTTGTATAAGAGGTTAAGATGGGACTGTCTTAGATAAAGGCCTTGATGTATCTGATGTATAGTTTTTAATTTGCTTTGAACATAACTTTGGTAGCTTAAAATGAATCAGTAATAACTGTCTCAAATCTCCTGAGGCCATCATTCAGCATCATGACTCCTCTTACTGACGGCATGTATGTGCTCAATTTAACAACTGGATAAGAGAGAAAAAGAAAAAGACCCGCCTCTTAAGTTGACAGCACCCTTCCTGGAGCACAGTTAGACGCTGCAGAGCTGCCATCGTACGCACTATGATGAAGTGTACCTTGATAACAGCTTTAATCATCTGCAGCCTCAGTAAGTACTGCCAACATATTTCTCTCAACTCCATCACAACTAAAACATATTTGCATATTATTATATTTATTAAGAGGTGTTTTTATCTTCCTGTATCTCTCTTATCGTGTCTGTTTCAGGCTGGATCTCTGTCTCAGCTGCTGATTCTCAGACTGTGGAGGTCCAGTCTGGTAAAGAAGTCTCTCTCACATGCTCTGAGAAGTCCAACTCTCCAACAGTGTGGTTCAGAGTGGTCAACAGAACCAAGGCCAGCTGGATCTCCACTATGTTCACCTCTACCAGCGCTCCTAAATACTGTGATGGATGTAAAAATGGAGCATTTGAAATGAGTTCCAACACCTCCACTGCCTCTCTCAAAATGAAGAAAGTGAATGTATCTGACTCTGGACTGTATTTCTGTGTTGCTTTCACACAGAAAACAGTTTTCAGCACCACACATTTAAATGTTGAAGGTAAGATTATTATCATTATTATTATTATTTGTATTATTATTATTATTATTAAACCAGTCTTTGTACATTTAATCACTGCCCATGTTTTTTCATAATTTTTGAAATGAGAGAGTTTTTAAGTAAAATTATAGCTGCTGTGCAGCGACGGGTCGGGTCCAAGCATTTTTTGGCAATTCTGAGCAACGAGCAGAAGAATTGGAAGACATTTAGGAATTTAGCAACACAATCTGCCTTTTGCATCAGCAGAGGCTTGAACTCACAACCTCTGAGACTAAAAATCAATTTCTATCTCACTGAGCTAATTAGTCAGTCACAATTCACGTGTAGCTTCACAAACTGACTAAGCCAGACGTGCAGGTTTAGCAGCCGTCCATGCATGGAAAAGCAGATTTCAAACCACTGTAAAAATTCAGTTATTGAAACAAAAACCTGAAAATACACATATTGCATCTAGACAGCATGGAGATGTTGGTAATTTGTTTGTAACAATGACTGATTTGCTTCATAAGTGAAAAGCTGATGTTTAAAATTGCCATTTTTACAGTGACTCCAGTTGTTCACATTAGAGCAAAATTCAATGCTGTAAAAAAATTTCAGTTTTTGAGATAAAATTCTGAAATTTGCCACACACCGTCTACGATGACTGAAGACTTTTGTCATTTTTTTCCACGAACATTGAAGATTTATTTAGCAAGAATTTGCATGTATATGTTTACAGCACCGTTTACAGTCAAACATTTTGATGCACTGTAGGCTCAATTTCTGATCAATCAAAAATCTGAGAAACATAGTTTGTGTAGGACAGTCTGAAGATGCTCTGTAGCAAGTTTGGTGTCAATTGAGCAAAAATGTGGGAGGAGATAGGTTTAATAAGTTTTACAGTTTTTGAAAAAAACAGAGTGATGAACTTCATAATTTTTAATAGGTTTAAATGTACAAAAGTTTCTCCAGTACTGGGGCTACAGTTTGATGAAAGTTGTGAAGTTGTAGCACATATGGTTGATTTGTTATGAATTTTCAAAGTTTTGAACTTTAGACGCTTGCTGTATCGCCACCATCAGGACTATTGGCTTGAGTTTACAGCTGGGGATATCTGGCATGAGACTGGACCTTTGTCCAAAGTTTGGTGAGTTTTCACCCATGGGAAGTATGATTTCCTCGGAAGAAGAAGAAGAAGAAGAAGAAGAAGAAGAAGAAGAAGAAGAAGAAGAATACCTGGGATTACAATAGTGTCCTGGCAGCTTAGCTGCCCAGACCCTAATTAAGAGTAAATGTATCTTCATGTTGTTAACAGGCAGTGATGAACCTCATGATGATGTTGACAGAAAGCCTAAAAGTAAGTTTTCTTTTGTTGTGTAGATTCACTGCTAGTGATTTTAAGACAATAACAATATGGCTTATTTCAGTTGTCAGTTTAATGTTGTCACAGTTCTCAAGCCAGTAAGTGTAAAATAGAGTCTCACTGTATCATCTTTCTTTCTTCAGAGTCTGATGATGTAACAAAGCTGATGAGTGTGATCCTGGGCGGTCTGAATGTTGTTCTCCTAACAGTCATCATTGGTCTGGTTGTTACAATCGGGAAACTTCAGAAAGGTACTTTCTAATGGATACTGTTTATACCTTGTTTTATTTTTATTTATTCATTTTCCTTATTCTACACTCTAATGGTGTGTGAATTATAGCTTTGATCCTCTGCCCAAACCTGATTGGACTTGATTCTTTGGGCCTGATCAAAGCTCTAGTGTCGATATATTAAAAGAATTCCAAATGTCATGTTGCCAAAACAGAATTACAGCAAAGTTTTAGGACAATGATTGTCAGTTATCTGATTGCACATATTGTCCCTGTCATTCAGCTGCCAGTGAAGAACAGAATCCACCATAGCGTGAGGTGAGTCAGTGTTTTTATTTACTTAATTTTTAATTATGTGTTGTCGTCCAAGGAGAGCATTTGACATTTCTCTACATTTAGCTTGGACAGACAAGTGACTATAGATATTGTGTTTTACAGTCTCTGGGCTCTGATGGCCTGAAAGACGCAGCAGTGAGTTTGTATTTACCAACAGTGAGGAACAGGAGGCCTGCATCACAGAGAGAAATGGAGACTCATGTTATTTATGCTGCCCGCAGATAGACTCAGAGAGGAACTGATGCTTTTATCACATTAATCTGCTGCTGTGTTCTTTTGTGGCTGGATGGAAGGAGTTACTATTCTTTAATATAAAAAAAAAAGTCAAATGAAATCAATAAACATGATCTTTGTCAGAGTGCTTTACTCTCTCTCTCTCTCTCTCTCTCTCTCTCTCTCTCTCTCTCTCTCTCTGCGTTTTGCTATCTGATTTGGCGACTGTCAATACTGGCTGACTGTGATCACATTCAGCAGTTTTGTAAAACATCAATGTTGAAACTGGATCTTTTAACTGTGATGTCAATGTGTCACATGCCTGAATTAAAAATATGATATATTTAAAAAGATTTCTGGTTGTATTTTTGAATGTGGGAATTTCTGATGCTCATTGTTGCACTTTGCACTGTGGTGACACACAGCACTGTCTGCATCAGGGAGATAACTGTACCTTTACACCTTTGACAGACTCAGGCACTACTTTATCTTCACATAGTAGATAAGCATCTATCTAGCTTGTGAAAAGATGCCTGAAGCAGAGTGACAGTTTCACATCCTCATATGAAACCATTCACTCTACAGTGAATTTATGACACCTACATGCCCAGTGCTGCACTTTAAACAGTCTGCATCAGGGAAATATCTGTACCTTTTCACTTTTGACAGACTTTAACACTATTTTATCTTCACATATGTAAAAGTATGTTGAGGCCCCGATCACACAGAAAGCGTTTTGCAGGCTGGAAAATGTGAGGCACACCACACTGGCTTTTTTTATTATTCTAAATTAAATGCCACTCGTGAAAAAATGCTTGCTGGGCCTATTTATTGTTGCCAGGCAACCACCCCATCACTTCCTTACCCTAACCCTCCTGTGTAGGCAATCTACCTTTTTTATGTTTTTCCTATTTCCTAAAATGTTCAGGCAGAGGGTACTTGCTGTAGCTCTGGTTGAGGGTGAGAGACTGTCAGCAAATATTATGTTGGGCACAGGGAAATGAAAGATCTGTGTGGGTACATGAGACCCTAAAAAGAGGGTTCATCATGGGGAGTAGCACTACCAGTAGGTATGGAGATAATGACGCACATTTCCAGACAGTCTCTCCTAGAAGGCAGAACAGTATTGAACTTGGTTGTTCACACGAAGTGACTAAAATAGTTGTTGGGCTACAGAGAGAAGTTCAAACCCTGCCAGTGTCTCACCTCAGTACAGCTGGCCAATCGCTGCATGAAGTGGATGTGAATGGTTACAGAAATTTTGGACTCATATCCCGCACTCCCGCATCAGGAAGATGTTTCACAAGACAACACTCACAAGACACCCCATGTACTGTAGCCATTTTGTTCAGATATTTTATATATCTAAAACCTAAACAGCAAGACAAGGCTCAGTGAGCTGCTGTTGTGAGTATGTATGGGTATGGGCAGGAATGGAAACACAGATTTTCACATCACACACCTAAGTATGTAGTGGGAAAAATTTTAATTTAATTTAATTTTATATACTTTAATAATCCCCCTGAGGGGAAATTCAATTTTTCACTCTGTTGTAAATTACACACAGGTCTGAAAGACACACACATGCACAAACAGGACCTATACATGCACTAAGTGGAGAGATGTCAGAGTGGACTGCCATGACAGGCGCTTTGAGCGGTTGGGGGATTCGGTGCCTTGATCAGGGGCACATCGGCAGTGCCCAGGAGGTGAACTGGCACCTCTCCAGCTACCAGTCCACACTCCATATTTTTGGTCCAGACGGGGACTTGAGCAGGCAACTCTCCGGTTCCCAACCCAAGTCCCTATGACTGAGCTACTGCCGCCCCTAATAACCCAAACCATTTAACTACACAGCCTTCCTACTTACTTATGGTGGAAGCACAAATATCAAGAGAAAATCACCAAATCAACAAAATCTGCAAGTCTACAAAATCAGGCAAGCAAAACACCCCATTTCTGAAACGCTCCCAATGACAAATGACGCTGTACAGACTGCAGAAAGCTGCTGCCAGTGGAATATCTCTACCAGCTCCCTCACAGTCAAGATGGAAGCAAAGATAACAAAAACAGGGACTAATTCATTTCATTTTGAGCCTAACCTTAGTGGATCAAAACATACCAAGTATGGAGTTAATCTTCAGACGCTCCGGTTTAAAGTGAGACCATACTTTTCTATAGATTTCAGTCTTTGAACCACAACAAGGCCAAAACATGTCCTGCAACAGATGGTAAGGCTTGTTGGTTTTAATTATTTCTGGGAAACTTGCAGCTCCTTCCTGCTGGTTCAGAGGAGTGAGGAGTGAGCAGTCAGTGACAGTATAAGTCAATAAAACAGATTTTTCATCAATTGTAAATTACCACAACCATGAGAGGTCCTTGAACATACAGTCATGAATATACACACAGAATATTAGGCTGATCGGTCCAGTAGTTGGTGATATTAGCTTACACCTAGTGGAGATAATTATATAGTTCCGTTGTCATGGATACCAACAGCTTCTTCAGAACAAAAACACATGACCAGAATCTGTGTGGCAAACCACTAAAGTCTGTGAATAGATAACATATAGAAAAAAGGAAGTTTCTCACTTACACAGCATGAGAATGTGAAGCTTCAGATACAGACACAAACATGCATCTTTCAGTCATTACATGAGTTTAAACTTTGCTGGTCTTTATGTTCTTCCTACCTGGGCCTGTTAGTTTCCCAGTGGGTTTGCTGTGCAGTTATAAAGCACTTTCAACATGTAAACTGTTATCTGTAGTTCTGTACGCTGCTATTCTAACAACCTCCGGCAAGTCTTTTAAGGACTACATTTCCCAACATCTCTCAGCTGTCTGCTAAAGTCAGTTTATGGTGGAGGTTATGGGAATCTTATTTTGTATAAGAGGTTAAGATGGGACTGTCTTAGATAAAGGCCTTGATGTATCTGATGTATAGTTTTTAATTTGCTTTGAACATAACTTTGGTAGCTTAAAATGAATCAATAATAACTGTCTCAAATCTCCTGAGGCCATCATTCAGCATCATGACTCGTGTTACTGACGGCATGTATGTGCTCAATTTAACAACTGGATAAGAGAGAAAAAGAAAGACCCGCCTCTTCAGTTGACAGCACCCTTCCTGGAGCACAGTTAGACGCTGCAGAGCTGCCATCGTACGCACTATGATGAAGTGTAGCTTGATACCAGCTTTAATCATCTGCAGCCTCGGTAAGTACTGCCAACATATTTCTCTCAACTCCATCACAACTAAAACATATTTGCATATTATTATATTTATTAAGAGGTGTTTTTATCTTCCTGTATCTCTCTTATCGTGTCTGTTTCAGGCTGGATCTCTGTCTCAGCTGCTGATTCTCAGACTGTGGAGGTCCAGTCTGGTAAAGAAGTCTCTCTCACATGCTCTGAGAAGTCCAACTCTCCAACAGTGTGGTTCAGAGTGGTCAACAGAACCAAGGCCAGCTGGATCTCCACTATGATGGGCCCTAACAATGTTCCTTCATACTGTGATGGATGTCAAAGTGGAAAATTTGAAATGAGTTCCGACACTCTCAAAATGAAGACAGTGGCCGTATCTGACTCTGGACTGTATTACTGTGTTGTTTACAGCGGTGGACGGACATTTTTCACCACCATACATTTAAATGTTGAAGGTAAGAGTATTATATAATCCATGTCTTTAGAAAATTTTCTAATTTAATAATTGATCTTAAAGAAGTGGCACGGTGGTGTGGTGGTTAGCACTGTCGCCTCACAGCAAGAGGGTTGCCGGTTCGATCCCCGGTGTGGGAGCCCTTCTGTGCGGAGTTTGCATGTTCTCTCTGTGTCAGCGTGGGTTCTCTCCGGGCACTCCGGCTTCCTCCCACAGTCCAAAGACATGCAGATTGGGGACTAGGTTAATTGGTGACTCTAAATTGACCATAGGTGTGAATGTGAGCGTGAATGGTTGTTTGTCTCTATGTGTCAGCCCTGCGATAGTCTGGCGACCTGTCCAGGGTGTACCCTGCCTCTCGCCCGATGTCAGCTGGGATAGGCTCCAGCCCCCCCGTGACCCTCAAGAGGATGAAGCGGTTAGAAGATGAATGAATGAATGAATGAACCCATGTGACTAATTGATTTTCATAACGAGAGTGATACAATTTTTTCCAACTAAAATCAAGAGTAAATATTTTTGAAAGACAGTGATGATGATGATGATGATGATGACAGAAAGTCTAAAAGTAAAATTTCTTTCATTGTGTAGATTCACTGCTGGTGATTTTAAGATATAAAACAACAGTATGCTAACTCATTCAATTTAATGGTTTCACGGTTCTCAAGTGTAAAATAGAGTCTCACTATATCATCTTTCTTTCTTCAGAGTCTGATGATGTAACAAAGCTGATGAGTGTGATCCTGGGCGGTCTGACTGCTGTTCTCCTAACAGTCATCATTGGTCTGGTTGTTACAATCGGGAAGCTTCAGAAAGGTACTTTCTAATAGTTCCTGTTTCTATCTTGTTTCATTTCTTATTCTAAATTTCTAATGTTGTGTGAATTAGAGCTTTGATCCTCTGCCCAAACCTGATTGGACCAGACCCTGCTGGGCTCAGAACAGGCTGTAATTTCTGATCATTCTCTCGGCTTGAGTCAGATCAGGTTCTCTAACATGAATTTCCTGCTGTTAGAGCTTTCTATTAATGTATGCATTAACAAACAGTTAATAAGTTTGACTCTCACTGGGCCCGTTGCCGAGGATATTTAAAGAACACACTCCGTGTCACAAATGTCTGGTACAGCACTGAAAAGACTTTACTTTACAATAGCTTGTAATAAATGTTAAACATGCACACAAAACAAATTACAGTGGAAACTCAGGTTTTTGCTGCCGTGGTTTGGGCTCAGGTCGTGCTTGAACAGAAATATGTGGGTACGTGTCATGTCGGCCTGATTCTTTGGGCCTGATCAAAGCTCGAGTGTCGATATATTAAAATACAAAATTCCATGTTGCCAAAACAGAATGACAGTTAAGTTTAAGGAAAATAATTGTCAGTTATCTGATTGCACATATTGTCTGTGTCATTCAGTTGCCAGTGAAGAACAGAATCCACCACAGCGTGAGGTGAGTGAAGTGTTTTTATTTACTTAATTTTTAATTATGTGTTGTCGTCCAAGGAGAGCATTTGACATTTCTCTACATTTAGCTTGGACAGACAAGTGACTGTAGATATTGTGTTTTACAGACTCTGGGCTCTGATGGCCTGAAAGACGCAGCAGTGAGTTTGTATTTACCAACAGTGAGGAACAGGAGGCCTGCATCACAGAGAGAAGTGGAGACTCATGTTATTTATGCTGCCCGCAGATAGACTCAGAGAGGAACTGATGCTTTTATCACATTAATCTGCTGCTGTGTTCTTTTGTGGCTGGATGGGAGGA
This sequence comes from Epinephelus fuscoguttatus, assembly GCF_011397635.1. Lineage (NCBI taxonomy): Eukaryota > Metazoa > Chordata > Actinopteri > Perciformes > Serranidae > Epinephelus > Epinephelus fuscoguttatus. Next base: position 27,945,619 of record NC_064774.1, read on the forward strand.
GGTTTTCTTATTTAAAAAACAAAACATTAAATAGAACTATTATATGGGATCTTTGTCAAAGAGCTTTTACTCTCTCTCTGTTTTGCTAATTGTATCTGATTTGGTGACTGTCAATAGACAACAGACAGATGGAGGTCTGCAGCAGTGGAGGAGTGACTGAGGTACACCTCACTTGTTTGTCAGGTAGAGACAGCACAGTGTGGTCTGAGAACAGCTGAGGTGAACATCATGAGGCCTGTTAGATCAAAGCTCTGTGAGAATAAAAGTCTTCATGAAGCAGTGAATACTGGCTGACTGTGATCACATTCAGCACTTTTGTAAAACATCAATGTTGAAACTGGATCTTTTAACTGTGATGTCAATGTGTCACATGCCTGAATTAAAAATATGATATATTTAAAAAGATTTCTGGTTGTATTTATGAATGTGGGAATTTCTGATGCTCATTGTTGCACTTTGCACTGTGGTGACACACAGCACTGTCTGCATCAGGGAGATAACTGTACCTTTACAGCTCTGACAGACTCAGGCACTACTTTATCTTCACATAGTAGATAAGCATCTATCTAGCTTGTGAAAAGATGCCTGAAGCAGAGTGACAGTTTCACATCCTCATATGAAACCATTCACTCTACAGTGAATTTATGACACCTACATGCCCAGTGCTGCACTTTAAACAGTCTGCATCAGGGAAATATCTGTACCTTTTCACTTTTGACAGACTTTAACACTATTTTATCTTCACATATGTAAAAGTATGTTGAGGCCCCGATCACACAGAAAGCGTTTTGCAGGCTGGAAAACGCGAGGCACACCACACTGGCTTTTTTTATTATTCTAAATTAAATGCCACTCGTGAAAAAAATGCTTGCTGGGCCTATTTATTGTTGCCAGGCAACCACCCCATCACTTCCTTACCCTAACCCTCCTGTGTAGGCAATCTACCTTTTTTATGTTTTTCCTATTTCCTAAAATGTTCAGGCAGAGGGTACTTGCTGTAGCTCTGGTTGAGGGTGAGACTGTCAGCAAATATTATGTTGGGCACAGGGAAATGAAAGATCTGTGTGGGTACATGAGACCCTAAAAAAGAGGGTTCATCATGGGGGAGTAGCACTACCAGTAGGTATGGAGATAATGACGCACATTTCCAGACAGTCTCTTCTAGAAGGCAGAACAGTATTGAACTTGGTTGTTCACACACGAAGTGACTAAAACAGTTGTTGGGCTACAGAGAGAAGTTCAAACCCTGCCAGTGTCTCACCTCAGTACAGCTGGCCAATCGCTGCATGAAGTGGATGTGAATGGTTACAGAAATTTTGGACTCATATCCGCACTCCGCATCAGGAAGATGTTTCACAAGACAACACTCACAAGACACCCCATGTACTGTAGCCATTTTGTTCAGATATTTTATATATCTAAAACCTAAACAGCAAGACAAGGCTCAGTGAGCTGCTGTTGTGAGTATGTATGGGTATGGGCAGGAATGGAAACACAGATTTTCACATCACACACCTAAGTATGTAGTGGGAAAAATTTTAATTTAATTTAATTTTATATACTTTAATAATCCCCCTGAGGGGAAATTCAATTTTTCACTCTGTTGTAAATTACACACAGGTCTGAAAGACACACACATGCACAAACAGGACCTATACATGCACTAAGTGGAGAGATGTCAGAGTGGACTGCCATGACAGGCGCTCTGAGCGGTTGGGGGATTCGGTGCCTTGATCAGGGGCACATCGGCAGTGCCCAGGAGGTGAACTGGCACCTCTCCAGCTACCAGTCCACACTCCATATTTTTGGTCCAGACAGGGACTTGAGCAGGCAACTCTCCGGTTCCCAACCCAGGTCCCTATGGACTGAGCTACTGCCGCCCCTAATAACCCAAACCATTTAACTACACAGCCTTCCTACTTACTTATGGTGGAAGCACAAATATCAAGAGAAAATCACCAAATCAACAAAATCTGCAAGTCTACAAAATCAGGCAAGCAAAACACCCCACTTCTGAAATGCTCCCAATGACAAATGATGCTGTGCAGACTGCAGAAAGCTGCTGCCAGTGGAATATCTCTACCAGCTCCCTCACAGTCAAGATGGAAGCAAAGATAACAAAAACAGGGACTAATTCATTTCATTTTGAGCCTAACCTTAGTGGATCAAAACATACCAAGTATGGAGTTAATCTTCAGATGCTCCGGTTTAAAGTGAGACCATACTTTTCTATAGATTTCAGTTTTTGAACCACAACAAGGCCAAAACATGTCCTGCAACAGATGGTAAGGCTTGTTGGTTTTAATTATTTCTGGGAAACTTGCAGCTCCTTCCTGCTGGTTCAGAGGAGTGAGGAGTGAGCAGTCAGTGACAGTATAAGTCAATAAAACAGATTTTTCATCAATTGTAAATTACCACAACCATGAGAGGTCCTTGAACATACAGTCATGAATATACACACAGAATATTAGGCTGATTGGCCCAGTAGTTGGAGATATTAGCTTACACCTAGTGGAGATAATTATATAGTTCAGTTGTCATGGATACCAACAGCTTCTTCAGATGAAACACACATGACCAGAATCTGTGTGGCAAACCACTAAAGTCTGTGAATAGATAACACATAGAAAAAAGGAAGTTTCTCACTTACAGAGCATGAGAATGTGAAGCTTCAGATACAGACACAAACATGCATCTTTCAGTCATTACATGAGTTTAAACTTTGCTGGTCTTTATGTTCTTCCTACCTGGGCCTGTTAGTTTCCCAGTGGGCTTGCTGTGCAGTTATAAAGCACTTTCAACATGTAAACTGTTATCTGTAGTTCTGTACGCTGCTATTCTAACAACCTCCGGCAAGTCTTTTAAGGACTACATTTCCCAACATCTCTCAGCTGTCTGCTAAAGTCAGTTTATGGTGGAGGTTATGGGAATCTTATTTTGTATAAGAGGTTAAGATGGGACTGTCTTAGATAAAGGCCTTGATGTATCTGATGTATAGTTTTTAATTTGCTTTGAACATAACTTTGGTAGCTTAAAATGAATCAATAATAACTGTCTCAAATCTCCTGAGGCCATCATTCAGCATCATGACTCGTGTTACTGACGGCATGTATGTGCTCAATTTAACAACTGGATAAGAGAGAAAAAGAAAGACCCGCCTCTTCAGTTGACAGCACCCTTCCTGGAGCACAGTTAGACGCTGCAGAGCTGCCATCGTACGCACTATGATGAAGTGTAGCTTGATAACAGCTTTAATCATCTGCAGCCTCGGTAAGTACTGCCAACATATTTCTCTCAACTCCATCACAACTAAAACATATTTGCATATTATTATATTTATTAAGAGGTGTTTTTATCTTCCTGTATCTCTCTTATCGTGTCTGTTTCAGGCTGGATCTCTGTCTCAGCTGCTGATTCTCAGACTGTGGAGGTCCAGTCTGGTAAAGAAGTCTCTCTCACATGCTCTGAGAAGTCCAACTCTCCAACAGTGTGGTTCAGAGTGGTCAACAGAACCAAGGCCAGCTGGATCTCCACTATGATGGGCCCTAACAATGTTCCTTCATACTGTGATGGATGTCAAAGTGGAAAATTTGAAATGAGTTCCGACACTCTCAAAATGAAGACAGTGGCTGTATCTGACTCTGGACTGTATTATTGTGTTGTTTACAGCGGTGGACGGACATTTTTCACCACCATACATTTAAATGTTGAAGGTAAGAGTATTATATAATCCATGTCTTTCAAAATTTTCTAATTTAATAATTGATCTTAAAGAACCCATGTGACGGGTGGCACAGTGGTGTGGTGGTTAGCACTGTCGCCTCACAGCAAGAGGGTTGCCGGTTCGATCCCGGGTGTGGGAGCCCTTCTGTGCGGAGTTTGCATGTTCTCTCTGTGTCAGCGTGGGTTCTCTCCGGGCACTCCGGCTTCCTCCCACAGTCCAAAGACATGCAGATTGGGGACTAGGTTAATTGGTGACTCTAAATTGTCCGTAGGTGTGAATGTGAGTGTGAATGGTTGTTTGTCTCTATGTGTCAGCCCTGCGATAGTCTGGCGACCTGTCCAGGGTGTACCCTGCCTCTCGCCCGATGTCAGCTGGGATAGGCTCCAGCCCCCCCGCGACCCTCAAGAGGATGAAGCGGTTAGAAGATGAATGAATGAATGAACCCATGTGACTAATTGATTTTCATAACGAGAGTGATACAATTTTTTCCAACTAAAATCAAGAGTAAATATTTTTGAAAGACAGTGATGATGATGATGATGATGACAGAAAGTCTAAAAGTAAAATTTCTTTCATTGTGTAGATTCACTGCTGGTGATTTTAAGATATAAAACAACAGTATGCTAACTCATTCAATTTAATGGTTTCACGGTTCTCAAGTGTAAAATAGAGTCTCACTATATCATCTTTCTTTCTTCAGAGTCTGATGATGTAACAAAGCTGATGAGTGTGATCCTGGGCGGTCTGACTGCTGTTCTCCTAACAGTCATCATTGGTCTGGTTGTTACAATCAGGAAACTTCAGAAAGGTACTTTCTAATAGTTCCTGTTTCTATCTTGTTTCATTTCTTATTCTACATTTCTAATGTTGTGTGAATTAGAGCTTTGATCCTCTGCCCAAACCTGATTGGACCAGACCCTGCTGGGCTCAGAACAGGCTGTAATTTCTGATCATTCTCTCGGCTTGAGTCAGATCAGGTTCTCTAACATGAATTTCCTGCTGTTAGAGCTTTCTATTAATGTATGAATTAACAAACAGTTAATAAGTTTCACTCTCACTGTGCCCGTTGCTCTACTGCTCTGAGAGTGTGGTGCTCTGAACTGAACGGTATATTCCAACAGCACCCTGAATTAGAAAACACTTCACTTTGTGCCAGGGTGTATTCTGGTGCTCAGAGAGGATATTTACAAACACACATCGTGTCACAAATGTCTGACACAGCACTGAAAAGATTTTACTTTACAATAACTTGTGATAAATGTTAAACATGCACACACAAAAAATTACAGTGGAAATTTGGGTTTTTGCTGCCATGGTTCGGGCTCAGGGGCGGCACGGTGGTGTGGTGGTTAGCACTCTCGCCTCACAGCAAGAGGGTTGCCGGTTCGATCCCGGGCGTGGGAGCCCTTCTGTGCGGAGTTTGCATGTTCTCCCCGTGTCAGCGTGGGTTCTCTCCGGGCACTCCGGCTTCCTCCCACAGTCCAAAGACATGCAGATTGGGGACTAGGTTAATTGATAACTCTAAATTGACCATAGGTGTGAATGTGAGCGTGAATGGTTGTTGGTCTCTATGTGTCAGCCCTGCGATAGTCTGGCGACCTGTCCAGGGTGTACCCTGCCTCTCGCCCGATGTCAGCTGGGATAGGCTCCAGCCCCCCCGCGACCCTCAAGAGGATGAAGCGGTTAGAAGATGAATGAATGAATGGTTCGGGCTCAGGTCTGACTTGGACAGAAATATGTGGGTTCACATAGGGTCGACCTGATTCTTTGGATCTGATCAAAGCTCGAGTGTTAATATATTAAAAAAATATAAGATTTAATGTCGCTTAAACAGAATAACAGCAAAGTTTAAGGATAATGATTGTCAGTTACCTGATTGCACATATTGTCTCTGTCATTCAGCTGCCAGTGAAGAACAGAATCCACCACAGCGTGAGATAAATCAAGTGTTTTCTTTTACTTATTGTTTTATAATTTAAAGTATGTCTAATTATGAGACCATGTGATTTCTCTCTAAATTTCAGCTCGGAAAGACAAGTGAGAGTAAATATTGTGTTTTACAGAATCCGGGCTCTGATGATCTGAACTACGCAGCAGTGAATTTCTGTCAAAAAGGAAGAAGAAGAGAAGTGGAGCAGAATGTTGTGTATTCTTCTACTAGATAGGAAGATCAGGAAGCAACCTGAGGTGTTGTTCAGAGTAAAACTGATGCTTTGACATATTAATCTGCAGATGTGCTTTTGTGTTGGTGGTGGACTTACCATTACTGTGTCAAAAGAAAAAGAAATGTGAAGGCCTATTCCTAGTAATGTGTTCTATTCCTGTTCCTCTTTTGAAAGATGTATTCAGAGTATATCAATACAGAAAGTAGATATTTTAAATATTGAATTAATACTCTGAGTGTCTATACTGGTATGAGGAATAAAAATACAAAGATGCAGCAGCCATCCAGCTTTATGTTTCTTTTCATGTACTGTACATGTAACAAGTCTACTGTCTACTGTGGTAAGAAAACAGCGCTGTGGGTACCAGCCTAAAGAGAAGTCTCAGCCACAGGAGGACTGGCCTACAGCTGAGTTCTATTTATTTCAATGTGTTACTTTTGTAATGTAGATTCAGCTACAGAGAACAAAAACAAGACAAGGTCAAAACTTTATACATAGTTTGATATACTGTAAGAGATGCTAGAGGGCTTTTAATTTGAAACAATGGCTTTTAATTTGAAACAGGCATTCACTCAGTCACAGACTTTCACTTACAACAGTAAGTTGTCGCCTTTAAGTGGTCTACGCATTTATCATGGTCCTTATACCATAGATGTGTGGTGGTGTGTTTGAGTTGCTCTACAATTACACCACCAAAACACTAGCTTGCAGGGAGTTTTTATGAAATGCAGTAAAGTTTAATTGATTCAACTAACACACCTAAAACACGCATAAAACATGGCTTAATAGCAACAAACAAATAAACAAAAGAACAAGATTTGTCTTATTATAAGTCACAAGGTTCAAACACAAAACGATTGTCAGACAAGTTTTCCCACACTAACAACATGCTAACGTTATTAGCATAAGCCCTTAGCGGAGTTTTCCTCTACTCTGATGAAGTCAGGAGCAACAGCAACATCTAACAAAGGTAATGTTACAATATTCAGCTCCATTATAACTCACAAGCTTCACCAACAAAACAATTGTCTTTCCTGTGAGCACCAAACGGGATTTCAGTTGTTGAATTCTGGTTGAAAACTGGTTAATATTCGGTCTGAATATCTAAGACCTCTCCTCATCCATACATTTTTTATAATTATTTTGATTATTTGTTCAGTTGTAGGTCAAAAGAGAGACAATACTGATGAGTGAGTAAAGTATTTCTCTAAAGTCACTGCACTGGTGGGTGAAATGTCGTATACACCAAGACTTAATTTGTTTGTATTTAATGTTTCATATAAAATGTCATAAATATGGAACTATACAGTCTGTGTGCTGCCAGCAAGTAGCTTTCAGGACATTTTTTAGTTTCAGATCTGTACAGTCTACATCATTCAAGTAAAATAAAAACTTGCGCTTACTGCTTTAATACGCATGCGCAAGTACTTTGTTGTTACAGCTTCAACAAGATCAAATGTAGGCTACAGATGTCTTGTGGCCCACCAGGACTCTCAGACTGAAAAGAAGGAGCTGATGAGATAAACACAAGTCTTCACGCTACCTATAGGCTACTTTGTAAGCACCTGTGCCACTATACTTCAATAAAGCAAACCAGAAATTAACACTATTAGTTTTATGTTATGCTGCTCATGATGTGGCCTAGGGATGCTGTTGTGCCAAGCTAGCTTGGTGTTAGCATGCTTTCAACTAGAAATCAACATTGAAATCCTGGTTGATGTTCACTGGGACAGACCTTGTTGTGAGCAGTTTCATGTAGGAACCATTTACTTTCTACCAAAGTACACCCACCAACTGCACAGAAGGATCTACTCATGGACAAGAGGCTCCAGCTTGTTACAGCACCAGATGTAAGCCTTAATGGCATCCTCCTTAGCTAAGTTGTATTGTTAGCTAGCTCAGTAGTGCTGGGGAGCTAACAGTAGATACCCTTTTCCTTCTGCATGGTAATACAGTTGGCCTCAGAAAGAAAGTAGTTCCTACATGAAACTGCTCACAACAAGGTCTGTGGATTGTTTTGAGTAACCGGGTAATGATTTCTGAAAAGAGATATTGCTTATTGAGTTTTCATGCCTTTTTCTTTGGATTTTGGAGTGAACTGTCCCTTTAATATATTTTGTTTTTAGGTCACTTTTGATGGACTGTGTGGCTGTCAGACTTGTGTAGTACTTGAAGATTGGTCAGTGTAAATGCCAAGTTAGCTAGCTAGCCAACCTTAGCTTTAGTTTACTGGTCAAGAAGAAAGGCTGTCACCTCACTGGCTTTTTAGCCCTTGAAACTCCTTCAGCTGACTTCAAAGAGCACAAGCTGAGCTAACGTTCACCATGGCTTATTTTCCGTGATGTTCCCCTTTAATTCTACATTCCAACCAAGGTCTATCTCTCTTTAGCCCGTTTTAGATAGGAATTGTGCAAATTTGCAGGAAAGCCCAAACAGTCTTTTTTCAGCATTGGCAGTATAAAAACAAAACTGGGGAGTGCAGCAAAATGCTGCCTACCTACTTTTGTTTATACAGAATGCGCCTTATTCAGGGCAATGCAGAGTATGAGCAAGTAACAAAACGTGTAGCTTAGCGTGTGATGTAAACAGTGACATGGGAGGGAAGCCGCAGCTAGTCAGTTTGTCGGTAGTCTCTATATACAGACTCTACATTCAGTGAATGTAGAGTCTGTAGGCAAACCCCAGAGATCTTGCCTCCGGAAGAAGAGTGGAAGAGCCCGAGTTTCCGGTTGTAGGCTGTTTGTAGTCCGCATGATATTGACCAATCACGTTTGAGCCGGCTGCAGTTGTTGCCAGGTTAAACGGTCCGTGCGGTGAACTAACGAGGTGAAACATAATTGACGTCACTGCAAACACTGAATCCATCGCAATGGTTCAGCATATTTACTTATATATAAACGGAAGTCAGAAACTGAAATTCGCCTCCTCCACCCAAATCAAACCAGACATCTGCCGGAAGTCAGACGCCAAATACAGCCGATGGGTTCCGAGAATGGTCCTTCGGTGATTCTCTCATGAGATGGCCCATCCTTGACCATACCCATCATCTGACAGTTAATGGCGTCGAGTCAAATCAGCTGGCCTGGATCTGGCAGCTGTGTCACAGCCGGGATAGCCCCATGTCAACGCCCAGTCAGGCCCAGTTTTGGCAACTATCAACGGACCAGAACAGATTTTGGTGCCGGCTGCTGTTTTGTCCAGGTGCTGTGTCTCAACCAGAAGAGGTCTGTGTCTATATCAGCTTAAAGCTATAGTTGGTAATCCTGTTCAGAAACAATTTTTGTTATACTGGGTGAAATGGTCCTTCCATCCTGAGAGTAGTCAATACATAATGTGTTCAGAAAAAGGAACGAAAAAAATCCGACCTCTGTGGCAGCTGCAGGCCTGTAAAAACTCTGACCAATCCCTGCCTCTTGGTGCGAGTGGAAAGAACCAATCAGATGCCTTCATGTGTCGTCCTTATATATAGCTCCGGTCCTGCCCACGACCCCTCTGTCCCTCCCTCCTCCCTGCATGCACTTATCACGTGTCACCGTTTCCGGAAATATTCAGCACACTCCTCAGTAGAAATACTGAGTTAGCAGGAGAATAAGTTTGCTGAACAATGGCAGAGAAAATGCAGCCAAAAGTACCACTTCCAGCATTACTTGTAACGGCTCACCCCGCTAAACAGGCTAAGAAAATAAAGTCTGAGGCAGAAAAGGCTGCGACGAAAAAGGCTTTGGATAAAGCGAGAGGACAAACCAGAGTCAACATCGTTGCAGCTTTTGAATGGTGGAGACAACTGAGGGAGCTGAAGGGCCTGAAAAGTGATGTACAGGTTGCTGTCTTTCTGTTGGACAGGTAATTATATGATTTGCTTCAGTTGGATTTGTTATTTTCATGAAATATGTAACATTAGCCAACTTAGCTACTTTTGTAGCTCGTATTAGCCCATTGCTAACATTAGCTTCTCTGTCGGTGTACTGCAGGATGCCTGTTCAAGTTTGTGGGGGCGTGGCTTTGGACGGAGCACTGACGGGAGGGGGAGGAGGGTGGTGGAGCTTAGAGGAGGTGCCACTTTCAAATCTTGCTAGCTCTCCAACATTACCAACTATAGCTTTAATGTGGGCCAGATTTGGCTGAAATAAATGGGTCAAAGCTGGCTCACATTTGGCACCATGGAGCCAGAACACAGCCAGTTGACACTCGGCCACAATAGGGCCAAGTCTGATGGCCACCTGGCAATGAAGAAACTATATTTTAACTGTCATGTCTGAATTGTCCATCATGTCTGAACCCACATGCTCCTTGTTGCACTTTCCACTGTGCTGACAAACACCACTGTCTGCATCAGGAGGATATCTTTATCTTTACACCTCTGACAGGCTCAAGCTTTCTTCACACAGTGGATAAGCATCTATCAAACTTGTAAATAGATGTGTGAAGCAGTGTGACAGTTTCATGTCCTCATATGAGATCATTTACTCTACAGGCTGCTCATGTTTAAAATATGACAGATCAGAACAAAGCCACAGCAAATGCATCTCTAATTTCTCAATCATTAAGACCCTTTTTTTTTTTAAATAACGTGACATTAACGTCAGAAAGGTGTTTAACAGCAGACATTCACAACAGACCACAAATACTGTGAACCTTTTGTAGGATTTTCTTTTTCTCTTTTTTTTTATTAATGTATATGTCAGTAAGATATCTTTTACTTTTATTACTACGCACAAAATCTGCTTCAGTAAACATCCAAAATAGTAAAAAAACAAACAAAAAAAAACCACACAGCAAAGCAGATGCAGTTTCCACAGTCAGTTGCACTTCCATATATAAGGCTATATCTAGATCTAAGGTTTTGAGTTTTTGTTTTGCACCTGGTATTTCTTCCTTGGAGGTAATTTCACCTGACAGAAAAGAGTGTACAGGTCTCAGGAAGGGCAGTGATGATTTGTCCTGAGGATGGCCTAGGTAGTATGGATTTCACTTTAGTTTTTCTATCTGCTCTTTCCTCCAGGGCTTTTTTCCTTTTAATGAACACCGTCTCAGCGCCACCTTTTCTCTTCCTCTTGTCCTGTCTTTCACCTGCCCTGTCCATTCTGTCTCCGCCTTGCTTGGTCAAGCACATTAACACAAACACCCCGCCTCTTAAGTTGACAGCACCCTTCCTGGAGCACAGTTAGACGCTGCAGAGCTGCCATCGTACGCACTATGATGAAGTGTACCTTGATATCAGCTTTAATCATCTGCAGCCTCGGTAAGTACTGCCAACATATTTCTCTCAACTTCATTGCAATTAAAATGTATTGCATTTATTAGGAGTTACTGTTTGTCCTCAATAACAAGTATCTCTCTTGCTGTCTCTGCTGTCTGTTTCAGGCTGGATCTCTGTCTCAGCTGCTGATTCTCAGACTGTGGAGGTCCAGTCTGGTAAAGAAGTCACTCTCACATGCTCTAAGAAGTCCGGCTCTCCAACATTCTGGTTCAGAGTGGTCAACAGAACCAAAGCCAGCTGGATCTCCGCTATGTCCAGTTCTAATGGCAAGCCTTTTTACTGTGATGGATTTAACACTGGAAAATTCATGATGAGTTCCAACACCTTTGGTATCTTTCTCAGAATTGAGGAAGTGCAATTCTCTGACTCTGGACTGTATTTCTGTGGATATTTCATTGACGGACTGCCAGTTTTAAGCTGGAGACATTTAAATGTTGAAGGTAAAAATATCATGCAATCCGGTATGTCGTTCTGTGGTTGCTAATTTAATAATTTCCATTAAAGAACATGTCTCTATTTGATCATTTTTATAACAAGAAAGTTTTAGTCAAATTAAGAGTAAATGCATCTTCATGTTGTTAACAGGCAGTGATGAACCTCATGATGATGTTGACACAAAGTCTGAAAGTAAGATTCTCTTTAACATTTCTTTTGTTGTGCAGATTCAGTGCTTGTTGTATTACCATAAAAACAGCATGGCTATCTTAAGTTTTGTTTAATGTTTTCACAGTTCTCAAGCCAGTAAGTGTAAAATAGAGTCTAACTATATCATCTTTCTTTCTTCAGAGTCTGATGATGTAACAAACTAAATTTACAGTGAAAATTCTGGTTTTTAATCTGGCTCGGGCCTAAAATTGCTGCTGTAGTTTGGGTTCAAGTCAGGCTTGGACAGAAACTATGCAGGTTCATGTAGGGTCAGGCAGACAAAATTTCATGTTGCCAAATCAGAATAACAGCATAGTTTCAGGACAATGATTGTCAGTTACCTGATTGCACATATTGTCTCTGTCATTCAGCTGCCAGTGAAGAACAGAATCCACCACAGCGTGAGGTAAATCAAGTGGGTTTTTTTTCATAATGTTATAATTTTAAATTATGTCTAGTCACGAGACCATTTGACTTTTCTGTAAATTTCAGCTTGGAAAGGCAAGTGAGAGTAAATATTGTGTTTTACAGAATCCGGGCTCTGATGATCTGAACTACGCAGCAGTGATGTTCTGTCAAAAAGGAAGAAGAAGAGAAGTGGAGCAGAATGTTGTGTATTCTTCTACTAGATAGGAAGATCAGGAAGCAACCTGGAATGTTGGTCAGAGTAAATCTGATATTATATTAACTAATTTGCATGTATGCTTTTGTTTTTAGATGGTGGACTTGTGATATTTTTTCTAAACCTAACCATGTGCTTTTGTTGCCTAAACCTAAGGAAGTAAACTGAAAGGCAAAGTTTCTTCCAACGTTCTAAGTTTATTTTGAAAAGCATTTATATGCATTTAATGAGCAGAAAGTGTGCATTTCCTTTGAAAACAGAAGTTCATTCTGAAAAGACACAATGCATGTAACAAGTGTAAATTGACACGCTGTCCCTGAGTGTTCAAAACAGACGCTGGAGCTGTACAGCATCTTAGTTTAATGTGTCTGTATTTGAGGAGTTGGTAATGAGAATGTGTTTGATGATGTGGAAAGACTGAACGGTAGCACCTGCACAGTCATTGCCTCATCAAGCACAGGGCAAGGTGGTAGTTTAGGGCATTAATGGCAATAAACCAAATATTTCCATAAATTCACTCATGCATTATGTTAAATACTTTAATATATGTTACTAAATGCTGTGATTCAGAACCAATTAAAAGCTTACAACATCATTTTTTAGCTTAAGTTGGTAATTGTCAAACAGAAAGAACAGGAAGATTATTCTTTTCTTTTTTTTTCTTACACTGACAATGCACACACACACACACACACACACACACACACACACACACACACACACAGTTGTATCTTTTCCAGCACACTCTTAATTAATGGTATAATTTGAGCGTCACCTTGTGGCATCACCTCAGCCACACATGATTAGTTGCACAAATGAGAATCAATAAAACAACCAATCAGGTGCACAGAACACAGAACAGTCCTGCCTCCTCACTCAGGGACCTTTTTACAATCACTGTTGAAGGGACAGATCACCCAAAAATCTAAATACTTTTCCTCTTCCCTGTAGTGCTATTTGGTAACCTGGGTTGTTTTGGTGTGAGTTGCAGAGTGATGGAGATAACGGCTGTAGAGATGTCTGCCTTCTCTTGAATATAATGGAACTAGATAACACTCAGCTTGTGGTGCTCAAAGTGTCAAAAACTACATTTGAAAACTCAACAGTAATATCTCTTTCCAGAAATCATGACCTGGTTACTCAAGATAATCCATAGATTATTGTTGTTGTGAGCAGTTTCATGAAGGAACTATTTTCTTTCTACCACACTACACCCATCAACCATATCACTGCACAGAAGGAGGCATGCATGTATTCATGGACAAGAGGCTCAGGCTTGTGACAGCACCCATCTTTCACTCACTGTGTATAACTTTAAACCTTGATATAATTCAAATGGGTGAGTTATATAAAAATGCACCCTTGTACAGTTGTCAGGCTGTAAACATGATTATTTCTGCTGTAAAGTTGATTATTTTAACATGGGGGTCTATGGGGACTTACTCTGTTTTAGAGGTGGCCTCAAGTTTCCATTTAATGAACTGCAGTTTTTGGCAGTTCTACATTTGCTTCATTTTTCAGCCTCAGTGGTTGCTGCTCAGTCATTATAAGATGCTCTCAGCTCTCTGCATCTTAACCACACACAACAAACGCTTTCATGTAGCTTCCTAAAATGGTCATAGGCATGGACGTTTCCAGTCACCTCTCTGTCAGCTCCTCTAAATTTATGCTCTTATTTATATTTTGCAAGTGTTGGTGGTGCTTTTTGTGGTTGGTGTTAGACAGTGGTGGCATGTGGCTGTGAGTCACTGAAGATCAATTTACCTGACTGTAGAATATCCTCCTGCTGACTTTCATAAGCAAGCCAGGTCAAGGGTTTCAATTGTAAACATCGAGGAGAAGATGGGCCCCAGTGGAACTAGCATCCTGCTAACAAATGTGCAGGTGCTGGAAAATAAAGTTTCAGTTTAAGTTTAAGTCCTTTATTAATCCCCCTGAGGGGAAATTCAATGTTTTCACTCTTGCTTGTCAATTACACACAGGTCCGAAAGACACACACGTACACAAACAGGACCTATACATGCACAAAGTGGAGAGATGTCAGAGTGAGGGGGCAGACCTCTGTGCTGCATCAGTTTCTAACAGGACATCAGGAACTGTAATATCCTTTGATTCACCAAAACAATGGTGAATAAGGACTGATGTGTCAGTGGGAATGTGAGTTGCTGTCCTGTTCCTGCTGTGATACACTGCTATACCATTCAGAAGCGGCTGCAGAGTAGTGCCATTTTCGGACAAGCAACCATACAGCTGTCTTGTTGAAATCACGATGTGTGGACACTTACATCAGTCCACAACAAGAAATCCAGGATTACCAGAAACATGGACAAATGCAGCAGCTGTGTAGCAATGGGTTGGAGTCTACAAAAGTATCCTCACAGTTGACCTATGGCTAAGCCACGCCCCCCTCCACTCACTCGGACAAACTATCAACATTCAGCGAGCGGCGCTATGGCAGGTGTCACAGCACACGGCATTTCGCAGGAGGCAGTTGATGATTTTTGGGGACATAACAATCAGATGTCATTGAGAAGTAACCAAAAGGGCCTAAACTACGCATTGGAGGGATATATTCATCATTTTATTGTTGAGAAGGTTGATGAAAAGCTTAAATTACAAGCCAAAATTTACAGGTCACAGTGTACGCTTGTGAACCACATCGTTGCCATGGCCATCAAATACAACAAGTGAAAGTTCCACTGAAGTTAAGGTTTTTGGCTCAGAATATGAGAAAAGGATATTGGCCTTTTTACCATCTTTACCAAGAGTGTCTCTCCGTTAGTTTGGTGCTACAGTATTTACATTTAATCATTCAGCATAACGTTTGCCAACCTTTGTTATCTCTGCGATAACAGATAAGTTAATGAAGCTAAGCTCCAGAAGTTATCGTTAGCTTCACTAGAGCCCTTTGGACAACAGCTAACAATGATGTACGATCACCAAAGTACAAAACTAGAACAAAATAGGCTAATGAACTCCCAGCAAACAAGGTGACATGATGAACAACGCAGCTAGGAGCTAACGTTAGTCTAACGTTAGGCTAACTTTAGCTAACGTTAGCTAGAGATGTTAAAGATAACTTTATATTTCTTTCCAGCAAAGTGAGAATATGTTGCCTCAAACACAATGTTGACTTACCTTAGAACAGATGTAGACGTCATTGTTAATCTTATTCACGTTGAGTTGATGTTGTGGTCTAACATTACCACACAACTTCATCCAAAGGAGACACTTTTCTCGGTTGAGATATGGCTTAGGAAGGGGTAAAAAATACACCTCGTCACCCAGCCTCTCTCAAGATACCTTGTGTTGGAGTTGCATGTACCCCATGCACACCGTTTGACCATTTTTAAACTTCAAATCTCAGAAAAAGCTCATAAAACCGAACAAAACTGACTTTCTGTAATGCATTTCAATGAACGCCCAGGCAGAGAATGTCCGAGTGTATGTGAATGGCTATACGCACTGTGATTGGCTCATCGCGTTTGTGGGCGGGACTTTGCCATAGGTCAATTGGGCCTACAGCTAAGTGAGCGTTGCAAAGTCGTAGGCCATACAGGTGATTTGTTGTGAATTTTTAAAGTTTTGAACTTTAAACAGTCACTGTAGCGCCACCATCAGGAGTGTTGGCCCCCAGTTCCTGTTGAGGAAGTTCAGCATGATGCTGGCTCTACAGTATGTGCCAAGTTTGGTTTATTTTCATGAATGGGAAGTTAGAGATCATTGAAAAGAGGAGAATATTGGCAAATACAAGAGGGACCGGCAACAGAGTTTGTAAAGAGCTCATAAAGCTGCCGCCAACAACGTAAGAAGACATAAAAAAGGACTAAATTACAGTGCACAAATTAAATCACATTTCACTGGAGTTGTACCTTGTATAGTTCCATGTGAGAGATAAATGATTGATTGACTAGTGTTCCCAGAATGTAAAACTATTTTGTATAGTGAAGGTATTTTTGTAGAAATGTGAGTAGTGATCATCCTGTCGGTGGTAAATCAATCTCAAACAGTGTCACTGCTCCTCCCATCACACTTAACAGACTCAATACGCACACAAACTCACATCACTTCTTTCTTGTGAAAAGATGCCTGTTGCAAGGTGACACTTTCACAATCTCATGTCAAAGCATTGATTCTTCCAAAGGCTGCATGTTTAAGATATGAAAGCCACAAGTGCATTTGAACCTACTAAGCCAAACATTAATCATTAAAATGACAAAGTTGACACAATCTTTTAGTCAGCTTATTTTAAGTGTACATTATAGTCAAGCAGAGATCATGACATTGTAGATTGTTTTAAGCTACTTTAGCAGATTTGCTATAACATTAGCATCATCAGTACACAACCTCATTTAGATCGTTTAAAATACACAATCAAATAATTCATTCATTTACTACAGGGTCAAACTTATATGTAGTGATGTGTAAACAGCAGTCCAGTGAAAACATCTGTAGGATATGTGAGTACACTGGTACATCTTTTGTAGACTGCTATCATCTTGCAACCATTGTCGTGACAGCATTTATATTGCGAGTCTGAGCAGCTGGAACACCAACAGAACAGCCCACCTCTTTACGTAGAGACCAGTCTTACTGGAGCACAGTGCAGTTACAGACATTGCAGCCGTGCAGCCATACTGTACACACAAAGATGATCTTCACCTTGATAACAGCTTTGCTCTTTACCTGCAGTAAGTACACTTTTTTCCTTAATACAAGAATTGCAGTGATGAAACTTTCAGAATTTTAATAAAAAATGATTTAATAGGAGTTCACGTCATGTTGTCTGTTTCAGGTTTGATCTCTGTCTCTGTTTCGGAGTTCAACACTGTGGAGGTCCAGCCTGGTGAACAGGTCACACTCATGTGCTCCAACTTTACCAGTTTTATCTCTCACATATTCTGGTTCAGACTGACCAGCAGAGCCAACATCAGCTGTATCTCCTCTATGTTGACCTCTGATACCAAAGCTTTGCTCCGTGAAGGATTTCAAAGTGGCAAATTTAATATGACCTCCAACACGTCTACCCTCTTTCTCACCATCAAACCAGTGGATGTGTCTGACTCTGGACTGTATTTCTGTGGACTTAATGCAGATGTGAAGTCAGTAATTAATAGTGCAACATATTTCATTTGTTCAAGGTACTGTTGATGCAGAGGTGTCTCTTGAATTTATGAGCCTGACGAGTGTGATCCTGGGTGCTCTGCTTATTTTCCTCATTGCAGTCATCATTGGTCTGGTTGTCAAAATCAGGAAACTTCATCCAGGTACTTATATGCTTTTATTCAAGTGCAACTGCAAAACTTCCTGTTTGCCAGAAAGTATTAACAGCTGTGTGTTTGAGCCATTAAGTGACCAGATGTTGTGTTTCTGTCATTCAGCTCATACAGAGGGACAGAATCTACACCACAGTGAGGTCCTCACATTTTAACCTTATTAACATTGATCAAAGTGTATTTTATGTGATGACTGGTCCAAGTCCTTTCTCATTTTATGATCTGATGTTTAATTACAAACTCAGCCATGTAAGATGAGTGACTGTAAATATGTTTATTTACAGAACCTGGGCTCTGATGATCTGAACTATGCATCGCTGAGTTTCCATCAAAGAGCAAAAAGCAGCAGAAGGCCTCCATCAGAGAACCAGCTGGAGACACATGTTGTGTATGCTGCCACCAGATAGACTCTGGAAACATCTGGAACTGCAGCTCACAGTGGAACTGATGCTTTGTCATATCAGACTGATACTACATACAGTATTTTCAGTGTTTAATCAATTTATTATTTATTTATTTTAATTTTTTATTTTATTTGACTCATACAGCCAAACTACTGTATCTACACTACATTTGTTATTACCAGTAAAGGTTGTCAAGTTAAATGGCAAGTTGTTGTACAGTCATTTTGTACCTATGATACATTTGGGATGGGGCCTCCAAATAAAATTTCGCTTAGGGCCCCAATTTGGTCAGGGGCAGCCCTGAAAGAGACACAAGACGACTATGAAGTGGCAGAAATACGACCAAACAAGATATGAAATTACCCAAAGACACAAAATTATCTCAATATGACATGAAATTACCTCAAAGGACCCAAACAACCACAAAGAGACACAAAACAACCATAAGGAGACACAAAATGAATACAAAGCAGTACGAAATGGCCAAAGTAAACACAAAATTACCTCAAAAGGACACAACTTTACCTTGATAAGACACAAAATTAATTTAAAGAGACCCAAACTACTACAAAAAGACATAAAACAACCACAAAGAGACACAAATCCACCACAAAGTCTCTATGTCTTGGGTGAGGTGATGGGGCCCTGTGCATATCTGTGCCCAGGGGCCCAATGTCTCCCAATGTCTCATTATCCACCCATGTGGATAATGAGAAAACTCTTCTATATATCTTCTCTATGAATACACAGATGTTTTTTTAATTTAAAAGTTTAAGTGCTGGACACAGCATGTCCTGAAAAGTCCATTCTCGGTGTATGTGAACTGGATGTTGCAATTTTTCTCATCACACTGCTGTAAGTTATATGTTGGACCATGATTAGCTTCCAGACTAGATGTGATGTCACAACATTCTGCTCATATAAGTCTTAAACTGAGATTTAAGGTGAGCACACAGAAACTTTCCTCTGCATGACAAATGTGAAAAAACAACATCTAGAGGTTGAGTTCAGAGTACTTTTGGCAGTGGGAAAGAAATTGTTTTCAGGGCAGGATATTTTGGCAGACAGAGATCTGTAGTGCCTCCTAGAGGAGACACGTTGAACATATGTTTTGGGCAGGAGTGAACTGATTATGCAAGAAGAGGAAGCATGGCAGTTTGGTGGTCTACACCCCACCTTTGTCACTGTGTTTTGTATTTCACTGACACAACACAGAGTTTGTGGCAATACATCTCTAGCGCCATCATGCTGACTGCTGGTGTCCCTCAGGGCTACATACTTGGCCCAGTGCTATTCCAGTGTTAACAGTACTGTAGCTTCAGTCATATTATTAAAGTAATACTTTACCTGCAAATTGTCCATTTGTATATCAATTACTCACCACGTGTTACCTTGAATTTGGATAATCCAAGTCTCATTTATCCAGTGGAAGTGGAAGTACATGCATTTTTTCAAACGCAACAACTGACATCACGTTAGTACAAACAGTCACATGAATGGCTGTCACCAAGACAAATGACCGAAGGTTGCAGGATGGGTCAGATTTATTTGCTTTCTATGCACCTTGGGGTTCAACTGCATACTTAATATGGATTAATAACAACAAGCTTATATTATGCGTATCTGACTATCTGAGCTACCGTATCAGACTGAAAGATCAGATGATGATATCTGTCATGACAGCTGAATAAAACTCTAAACACGGCAAAAGGAGTGTTACTTTTGCCATCTGAAACTCTTTGATACTTGTTTTGTCTCAGCTGCATCGGGCACAGATATTCGGTGGTGAATGATTTGAGCTTCCTTGTATGATGTATTCAACACCCCGCCCCTTTCAAATGAAAGCCCCTTTACAGTGATATAAACTGCCCTTGCTGTGACACAGTTGTACGCACAATGGAAAGTTTCACCTTATTAACAGTTTTGCTTCTCTGCAGCCTCAGTAAGTACTGGTGTTGAATTATTCTGAGCAGAAAATACAATTCTGATCTTCCCTTTATGCAGACACCCACCGTTATATTTTCACTCTCAAATTATTTAGTATTGAACTACTTTAAATGTTTTCTTGCTGCATATCCAAAAGGGGTAAATCTCTTGCTGACTCTACTGTTTGTTTCAGGCGTGATCTCTGTCTCAGGTTCTGAGTCTCACACTGTGGAGGTCCAGCCTGGTGAAGAAGTCACACTGACGTGCACCAACATTTCCATCAGACCGTGTCAGACCGACTGGTTCAGACTGATCAACAGAACCAAGCCCAGCTGCATCTCCTCCATGTTTGAGGCTGATGGCAATGCTTCGTTCTGTGACGGATTTCAAAGTGGATTTGAAATGAGCTCCAACATCTCCACTGTCTTTCTTAAAATCAAGCGAGTGGATTTATCTGACTCTGGAGTGTATTTCTGTGGATTCTACAAAGACACACATACAGTCATTGGCGATGCAACACATTTGAAAGTTCAAGGTAAGAATAAGCCGTACTTCTTTCAGAAATCATATTTACAGTATATCTCAAATTTATTTCCACAGTATTGGGAAAACAGCTTAAAGACAAATAAGAACCAATACTTCAGATTGTTTCTTCTTTTTTTAAAAGGTAATGGTGAATCAGACGGTGACAAGGATTCTGAGACTGAAAGTAAGGGTTTTTTTATTGCGCAACAGAGCCAGTATCACTATTGTTTAGGTCAAATTCAAATCCTATCATTTGTGTTGTAGAGGAGCCTGATGGAATGACAAACCTAATGAGTGTGATCCTGGGTGGTGTGACTGTTCTCCTCACTGTAGTCGTCATTGTTCTGGCTGTTAAAATCAGAAAACTTCAGACAGGTACAGTTGATTTATTAGTTGTTGCACATGATGAACAAATCCAAAGCTGAGTAAATGTTCAGTAACAATTCACTAATGAGACTTTTGTCTTTTGTCATTTAGCTGTGAATGAAGAGCCACAGCCAGAGAGAAACAAGGTGAACCCTATTGCTACATGTGGCATCAAAGTAAAGTAAAGTAAAAAAGTAAAAGTAAAGTAAAATCATCCCTTTTAATTTATACTTTTACAAGTTAATATCTTGTGTGCACAAGAAAAAAAAAAGTAATAATCACCTTTTCAGACTTAAGGGACTCATTGGATCTTCAAACTTTAAACTAACAGTTGAGGCTCATTAAGTTGAAGAATAACTGTATTTTGTATCAAAATCAGTGATCAGAGAAGGTTTATCTTTGGTTATCTTTACTGTATTTGGCTTACTCAGAATGTGAGCATGTTTGTCATAGCCAAACTTTTTCCCTTCTTGCCAACTATGATTTTTTCCCCATCTGAAACACATGGGAATGCTCCAACTAGTCAAACAGATGACATTTTAAGATCAAACAAAACCTGAAAACCTGAGCCTTTCTGCCGTGCTGTTGTGTGTAACTGTCTGAAGTACAGCTACAAACTGTATTATTTTAAAATTCAGACATAGTCACTGGGTGAAGGTGAGCTTTAATCTGGCCTATGTCCTGTGGCTGAGAGAGTTTTTCTTAGTCTTAATTTAAATTGTCCAACACAGCTGGGATTCCATTAACAATCATGTTTTAGCATTTAAATTAGACTTCCTTAAACTATGGTGAACAATCACCTTAGATCAAATAATTATTTTGTGAAACTTTTTTTTTTTTTTTTCGCCAACTCAGCCACAGTGTGTGTGATACGTTATGTGACTCTAAATACTCTGATTCACAGGATCTGGGCTCAGATGAACTGAACTACGCAGCTCTACGTTTCCAGGCAAAGCCAAAAAGGAGCCGCAGACCTCCATCTGAGAGAGAGGTGGAGCCACATGTTGTGTATGCTGCCACCAGATAGACTCAGGAAACATCTGGAACAGCAGCTCAGAGTGGAACTGATGCTTTATCATATTAATCTACTGTTGGGGTTTATATGTGGGCTGTGTGTGAGTTGATTCACTGGCAAAAAATAAATCTGAAATGATGCTTCTGTATTTTCTTGCTCATGTTTCTTTCTGTCTCTGAGTTTGAGAGTAAAAACAGCATGTGTAATGTGTGACAGAGGAGGAGTCAGAGAGGACACTGATGGCTGAAATGGTCTGTGCACAGAGGAGTGAGTGACGTACACATGACTTGTTTAACAGGAAGAGACAGCACAGTGTGGTCTGAGAACAACTGAGGTGAAGAGCAATGAGGTCTCTGAAGTCAAAGCTCTGTGGAAAGTATAAAAGGAAGCTGTGACAAGAAGTTTACTGATTCAATACAAAATCAAACCAGCTGCTGTTTTTGGACATTTTGGAGAAAGAATGGAGAAGAAAAACTGCTATTCTTAATGACGTGAACATTGTTCCCTTAAAGCCTGTCTCTTAATGGAGAGTCAAACAACAGCTCTGCTCTGGTCTCTGCTATGTTGACATTTTAGAGAATGTAATTATTTCCTGTTTAATTATGTATTATTTCACCCACCCACAACCCATTCTCATGTCCCTGTGTGTAACAAGCAGAGGGTACACACACTGTGAACCCCCCATGTAGATGCATGGTACTGTCTGAATAATTCGTCTTTGAAATAGCAGGAAAATACTGTGCTATAAACTTTAGACCAGGTTTTTGTTGGTCAATGGCACAATCGCTCTCTGCTGGCTAAAAATAACATTGTGCCAACAATGCGCCTGACCACACACATAAAGGGCTCAACAGCCCTCACACAGATGGGCACAAGTACATTTGCTACAAACACAACATGGGTGCTGGCCGTGAAAATGGCAATCACATCAGTCTGAAACTAGGATTGACTGTTACACTGCGCTAAGTGCCAGGTGGAAGATAGGGCCCTAAGAGTCTACAGCCTTGTTACTCCCAATTTCCACGTACTCTGTCTGCGCCATGCTATGCATCTGGGGATCTGGAGCAACCGACAGCACGTACCCTGGCCTTGTGCGACGGGAATTGATGTGATTTTTAAAAAATTGAGAGTTTACAATCCGTAGTCCGTGCATTGTGTAGTATTTTGAAATTTATCGGATGCTGTGTGCGTTCCATTTCCAGTTTGGTGCGATCTGAGCTTAGTGGCTTGATGTAAAAATCGACCTGGCACGTATCTCTGATGAATTAGAGCGCCGTGGCAGTTCTGCTACGTCTAGCGTATCTGCTACGCACTGCACTACGCTGCGCGGCACAGACGGAGTATGCGGAAATTGGGGGTCAGTGTCTCTGTGAGGCTGCACTTATCCCCAATTTCCACATACTCCGCCTGCGCCACGCAGCACAGTGCAGTGTGTAGCAGATACACTCACATTCTAGTGAACAGCTTCATTTCCACAGCGAGCACCGCGCAGCATCTCTGGAGCAATCCAGAAGTGCAACGGCGCTCCGCTTCATCGGAGATACGCGCCAGGTCTATTTTTCAGCGACTGCGCGTCCATTGCACATCAAGCCACGAAGCTCAGATCGCACCAAACCGGAAACGGAATGCACACAGCATCCGATAAATTTCAAAATACAACACAATGCGCGGATTAGGGATTGTAACGTCTCAATTTTTTAAAAATCCCGTCACATCCTGTCGCACAAGTTGTCAGTCAGTGCGAGGGTCAGAGGAAAGATGGACGAGAAGAAACTCATAGTTGAAGTGGAAAATCATAGTGTTTTGTATGACACCACACATCCTTTCTACAAGGATACAAACCGAAAGGAGAAGACCTGGTGTGAAATTGCAGGAGTTTTGGGAGTGAATGGTGCTCTTTATCGCATGATTTCACAGTTTCCATGCGTGAGCTTGCCGCTCCACTACACTACGCGGCGCTCCAGAAATGCATCCAGTAGGTGAGGGTACAAGCCGTTGGTCGCTCCAGATCCATGGCGCTGCGTAGCGCAGCGCAGACGGAGTATGTGGAAATTGGGGGTTAGGCACAGAGATGCTTTGTGCTAGGTACGTCAGCAAGCTAACATGGTCACAGTATCAATGTTAGGGGACATTTAGCAATTCATCCAACAGTTGCTGGATCATAAACTACAAAAGTCAACATAACAACCAGTGGTGGTAGAGGAAAAAGTCAGGGAAGCTCCAAAGTCCATAGAATTAATCTTCTGGGCTGGGCACTATGGATATCTAAAAAATTTCCCAAATTTCCATAGCAATGTATCTCAATAGTTTATGGATATTTCAGTTAGGACCGAATTGGGATATTTAGGGTAATTAGGGTAACCAGGTTTTTGTTGGTAAATGGCACAATCGCTCTTGCTGCCTAAAAATTACATTGTGCCAACAATGCGCCTGACCACACATATAAAGAGCTCAACAGCCCTCACACAGATGGGCACAAGTATATTTGCTACAAACACAACATGGGTGCTGGCTGTGAAAATAACAATCACATCAGTCTGAAACTAGGACTGACAGTTACACAGCATTAGGTGCCAGGTGAAAGATAGGGCCCTAAGAGTCAACAGTCTACATTCTGTGTTAAGTGATACACTTTTTTGCCACATTTGGACTTCTGTCTTTCAAATTTCTGCTATTTTTATTCAAGTGGGGTTTTTTTGTTTGTTTGTTTTATTTATTTATTTATTGAATATCCAGTAATGTGAGAAATAGAAAAAAAAGTGTCCCTTTCTGTTTTCATCAAGCAGCAAATTCCAAGGCTGTGAAATGAAGTCAGTGCTAAGGTGCCAAAAACTGTATTTCATCAAATGGCCACTTGAGGGTGGCTCCAAAATAGAATAAATCCCTATGGGTGCAGTCAGTCAGGTGGAGGTGCCTTGCTGTTGTCTGAAGTGCAGTTACAAACAACACATAATAACATAATGGTTATTTTAAAATTCAAACCAAGACAAAAAAGAGGGCCGTGGGCTGCAGGATGGGTCAGATTAATTTGTTTTCTGTGCCCCGTGGCGTCAAACTGCAGACTTGATTACAGATTAATAACAACAAACACGTTTTATGCATGTCTGACTGTATCAGACTGTGACAGATCAGATGATGGTATCTGCCATGATGGCTGTATGAAACTCTAAGAGCAGCAGCAGAATTGTTATTTTCCATCTGAAACTCTTTGATACTTGTTTTGTCTCAGCTGCATCGGGCACAGATATTCGGTGGTGAATGATCTGAGCTTCCTTGTATGATGTATTCAACACCCCGCCCCTTTCAAATGAAAGCCCCTTTACAGTGATATAAACTGCCCTTGCTGTGACACAGTTGTACGCACAATGGAAAGTTTCACCTTATTAACAGTTTTGCTTCTCTGCAGCCTCAGTAAGTACTGGTGTTGAATTATTCTGAGCAGAAAATACAGTTCTGATCTTCCCTTTATGCAGACACCCACCGTTATATTTTCACAATCAAATTACTTTGTATTGAACAAATTTAGATGTTTTGTTATTGCATATCCAAAAGGGGTAAACCTCTAGTTGTCTCTACTGTTTGTTTCAGGCGTGATCTCTGTCTCAGGTTCTGAGTCTCACACTGTGGAGGTCCAGCCTGGTGAAGAAGTCACACTGACGTGCACCAACATTTCCAGCACTTTGACTCAGACTGAATGGTTCAGACTGATCAACAGGACCAAGCCCAGCTGCATCTCCTCCATGTATGAGGCTGATGGTGAAGCTTGGTTCTGTGACGGATTTCAAAGTGGATTTGAAATGAGCTCCAACATCTCCACTGTCTTTCTTAAAATCAAGCGAGTGGATTTATCTGACTCTGGAGTGTATTTCTGTGGATTCTACAAAGACACACATACAGTCATTGCCGATGCAACACATTTAAAAGTTCAAGGTAAGAATAAGCCGTACTTCTTTCAGAAATCATATTTACAGTATATCTCAAATTTATTTCCACAGTATTGGGAAAACAGCTTAAAGACAAATAAGAACCAATACTTCAGATTGTTTCTTCTTTTTTTAAAAGGTAATGGTGAATCAGACGGTGACAAGGATTCTGAGACTGAAAGTAAGGTTTTTTTCTTTTTTTATTGCGCAACAGAGCCTGTATCAAGTCAAAGTCAAATCCTATCATTTGTGTTGTAGAGGAGCCTGATGGAATGACAAACCTAATGAGTGTGATCCTGGGTGGTGTGACTGTTCTCCTCACTGTAGTCGTCATTGCTCTGGCTGTTAAAATCAGAAAACTTCAGACAGGTACAGTTGATTTATTAGTTGTTGCACATGATGAACAAATCCAAAGCTGAGTAAATGTTCAGTAACAATTAACTAATGAGACTTTTGTCTTTTGTCATTTAGCTGTGAATGAAGAGCCGCTGCCAGAGAGAAACAAGGTGAACCCAACATTTACTTAAATACACTGTGTCTTATGGTGGTTTAACAGATGATTTCTTTTTTTAAAATTATCCCTTTTAATTTATGCTTTTACAAGTTAATATCTTGTGTGCACAAGAAAAAAAAAAGTAATAATCACCTTTTCAGACTTAATGGACTCATTGGATCTTCAAACTTTAAACTAACAGTTGAGGCTCATTAAGTTGAAGAATGACTGTATTTTGTATCAAAATCAGTGATCAGTGAAGGTTTATCTTTGCTTATCTCACTGTATTTGGCTTACTCAGAATGTGAGCATGTTTGTCATAGCCAAACTTTTTCCCTTCTTGCCAACTATGATTTTTCCCCCATCTGAAACACATGGAAATGCTCCAACTAGTCAAACAGATGACATTTTGCGATCAAAAAAAGAAAAAAAAACCTGAGCCTTTCTGCCGTGCTGTTGTGTGTAACTGTCTGAAGTACAGCTACAAACCGTATTATTTTAAAATTCAGACATAGTCACTGGGTGAAGGTGAGCTTTAATCTGGCCTATGTCCTGTGGCTGAGAGAGTTTTTCTTAGTCTTAATTTAAATTGTCCAACACAGCTGGGATTCCATTAACAATCATTCATTCATTCATTCATTCATCTTCTAACCGCTATTCCTCTTGAGGGTCGCGGGGGGGCTGGAGCCTATCCCAGCTACATCGGGCGAGAGGCAGGGTACACCCTGGACAGGTCGCCAGACTATCGCAGGGCTGACACATAGAGACAAACAACCATTCACGCTCACATTCACACCTATGGACAATTTAGAGTTATCAATTAACCTAGTCCCCACTCTGCATGTCTTTGGACTGTGGGAGGAAGCCGGAGTGCCCGGAAAGAACCTGCGCTGACACGGGGAGAACATGCAAACTCCACACAGAAGGGCTCCCACGCCCGGGATCGAACCGGCAACCCTCTTGCTGTGAGGCGAGAGTGCTAACCACCACACCACCGTGCCACCCCCATTAACAATCATGTTTTAGCATTTAAATTAGACTTCCTTAAACTATGGTGAACAATCACCTTAGATCAAATAATTATTTTGTGAAACTATTTTTTTTTTTTTGCAAACTCAGCCACAGGGTGTGTGATATGTTATGTGACTCTAAATATTCTGATTCACAGGATCTGGGCTCAGATGAACTGAACTACGCAGCTCTACGTTTCCAGGCAAAGCCAAAAAGGAGCCGCAGACCTCCATCTGAGAGAGAGGTGGAGCCACATGTTGTGTATGATGCCACCAGATAGACTCAGGAAACATCTGGAACAGCAGCTCAGAGTGGAACTGATGCTTTATCATATTAATCTACTGTTGGGGTTTATATGTGGGCTGTGTGTGAGTTGATTCACTGGCAAAAAATAAAACTGAAATGATGCTTCTGTATTTTCTTGCTCATGTTTCTTTCTGTCTCTGAGTTTGTCTGAGAGTCAAAACAGCATGTGTAATGTATGACAGAGGAGGAGTCAGAGAGGACACTGATGGCTGAAATGGTCTGTGGACAGAGGAGTGAGTGACGTACACATGACTTGTTTAACAGGAAGAGACAGCACAGTGTGGTCTGAGAACAACTGAGGTGCAGAAGAGCAATGAGGTCTCTGAAGTCAAAGCTCTGTGGAAAGTATAAAAGGAAGCTGTGACAAGAAGTTTCCTGATTCAATACAAAATCAAACCAGCTGCTGTTTTTGGACATTTTGGAGAAAGAATGGAGAAGAAAAACTGCTATTCTTAAAGATGTGAACATTGTTCCCTTAAAGCCTGTCTCTTAATGGAGAGTCAAACAACAGCTCTGCTGTGGTCTCTGCTATGTTGACATTTTAGAGAACATAATTATTTCCTGTTTAATTATGTATTATTTCACCCACCCACAACCCATTCTCATGTCCTTGTGTGTAACAAGCACAGTGTACACACACTGTGAACCCCCCATGTAGGTGCAGGGTGCTATCTGAATAATTCATCTTTGAAATAGCAGGAAAATACTGTGCTATAAACTTTAGACCAGGTTTTTGTTGGTCAATGCTCTCTGCTGGCTAAAAATAACATTGCACCAACAATGCGCCTGACCACACACATAAAGGGCTCAACAGCCCTCACACAGATGGGCACAAGTACATTTGCTACAAACACAACATGGGTGCTGACCGTGAAAATGACAATCACGTCAGTCTGAAACTGGGATTGACAGTTACACTGCGCTAAGTGCCAGGTGGAAGATAGGGCCCTAAGAGTCTACAGCCTTGTTAGTGTCTCTGTGAGGCTGCACTTAGGCACAGAGATGCTTTGCGCTAGGTACGTCAGCAAGCTGACATGGTCACAGTATCAATGTTAAGGGACATTTAGCAATTCATCCAACAGCTGCTGGGACATAAACTACAAAAGTCAACACAACATCCAATGGTGCTCCGAAGTCAATAGGATTCATCTCCTGGGCACCATGAATGTCTGTACAAATTTCCATAGCAAAACATTTAAAATCGTTGATGGATATTTCAGTTAGGACCAAAGTTAAAGACCAATCAGGTGACCAAATGACCAACATTGCCATTACTCTAGTAATAAACAAGTCAACTTTCCATTCAAATGTAGCACAACTTTTAGCCAAATTTCAAGAAAATATGCAAAAAAGAAAAAGTGAATAATGCTCATTTCCATCAGCTACTGTTCTGTGAATATTAGGAATTGGGGGTACCAAGGTGAACAGTTGGCGAATTTGCATTTCTAGAATAGTGAAGGCCTGACTTGCCCTGCACTGCCTTACTCTGCCTCTGATTGGCTTACCCTGACATTCTTACCCTAACCAATATCATTCCTCTCACCTAACTCTAATCAACTGAAGCAACAAAGGCAACAGGTAGTAACCAATCAGAGAGAGTGCAGGATGAGTAATGCTTTCGCTATCCTAGAAAGCACTAATTCGCAAACAGTTGGTGTTAAGCGACGGGGGGAACCAGATGGTGGGTGTTATGCTTCCACCACAACACAATTACCATGAATGTATAGAGAGAACTGGATACAGCATTGGAGGTGGGGCCCCTTTCATGAAAGTGCTCAATGGCAAATGAAGCCCCAAAAATTTTCTGCTTTGCTTCCAAATTTGTTGGACTCATGGAACAAGTAATAACTTGAATGGGGAAAAATATATTTCATCGCAGCATGACAGCTAATGGTTAGCCCAGCTAAACGTGCACACAGAAATAGTAATGTTTGTTCAATCATTGTGTTTATAGACTTTACGAACATCGGATTAGTCTCAACGGTGATACAGTAATGTGAAAAATGTGATATATAGGATATATATTTAGCTAAAGGCTCTGCTGGTTTTCTACCCGGAAGTATTTGTAAACAACAAGGCGAATCCCTCTATAGTCCGGCCGGACAGATGAGTCATGGCCTTGTAAAAGATTATGCTTGTTTCTTTTAGTTGGTGAGAATGTGTCGCCGCAAACGCGAAAAACACCCACTAACTTTGACGGCGTTTTCTGTGAGCATGGCTGAGCCATTTTGTACCGCTACATGTGTTTCTAGTGGGACTATGTTAACAAGCACAAGAGTTCAGCGAGCCACCGAAGGACCGCCCTGCAGATTTACTATTGGTTCTGCACTGTAGGGAGTTTTTTGAACTCTGAAATTGTATCCGCCCATCTAAACACAAAATCAGGGACAAAGTCATCAGTCTTTAGTTAAGCAAAGCGTCTAAAGACTGACTTGTGAGTCTAAGGTGAAGATGCTTTCAGTGATGGCTATATGAAACTGTATGAGTCACTGAGATGAATTGTTCTTCATGCATCTGTAATTCTTTATGGCAAGTTTAATCTCAGGCTACATCTGACACAGATATAACTTCGTATTACAGGCATCACTCATACCTAACCTTTATGAGCTCAAATATGAGCAAAGTCACAGTGTGAGCGGCAAAGGCAAAAACAAAAAACACCCCGCCTCTCTAAACCCCTTTATAAGAGCTCAGTGGTATTAACTACGCTTGCATTGACAAGACTAAAAGCACAATGAGGAACTTCACCTTTACTTCAGCTTTACTTCTCTGCTGCCTCAGTAAGTACTCACACTTTGTGTAACCAGAAACCCACCCGAATTTTACTTTGCAAACTGGAACTGAATTAATCAATTCTTGCCATCTTCTTATGGTAACTGTTGCATTGTACGCTTATAAGTAAATCTCTTAACTCTGCTGTTTGTTTCAGGCGTGATCTCTGTCTCAGGTTCTGAGTCTCAGACTGTGGAAGTCCAGCCTGGTAAAGAAGTCACACTGACGTGCACCAACATTTCCAGCAGTCCATGTCAGACCGACTGGTTCAGACTGATCAACAGAACCAAGCCCAGCTGCATCTCCTCCATGTATGAGGCTGATGGTGAAGCTTCGTTCTGTGATGGATTTCAAAGTGGATTTGAAATTAGCTCCAACATCTCCACTGTCTTTCTTACAATCAAGCGAGTGGATTTATCTGACTCTGGACTGTATTTCTGTGGATTCTACAAAGACACACATACAGTCATTGCCGATGCAACACATTTAAAAGTTCAAGGTAAGAATAAGCTGTACTTCTTTCAGAGATATATTTATAGCATATCTCAAATTTAGTGTCACAGTAGTGTAAAAAAAAAGCATAAAGACAAATAAGAAACCAATACATGTCAAATTCTCCTTCTTTTTCTTAAAAGGTAATGGTGGATCTGATGGTGATGTGGATTTTGAGACTCAAAGTAAGTTGTTGGGTTTTTTTGCACACTTTACAGAGCCAGTATTACTACTGTACATATCTAAAACCATCAGATTAAAAAGAACATAGTCATATTCTATCATTTGTCTCATAGAGGAGCCTGATGGAATGACAAACCTTTTAAGCATGATCCAAGTTGGTCTGACTGTCTCCCTCACTATAGTCGTCATTGTTCTGGTTATAAAAATCTGGAAACTTCAGACAGGTACAATTGATTTATTTTTTTGTTACACATGTTGGACAAATACAAAGCAAAGCACGTGTTCAGTAATAATTCACTAAGGAGACTTTTGTCTCCTGTCATTTAGCTGTGAATGAAGAGCCGCAGCCAGAGAGAAACAAGGTGAACCCAGCATTTACTTAAATACACTGTGTGTTATGATAGATGCATTTAATGATCTTTGTCTTGAACTGCCGCAAGTGGCAAACTCATTACATTACATTTAATTAGATGACACTTCTATCCAAAGTGACATACAATAAGTGCATTCACCACCATGTGGTGAATACACTTATTGTATGTCACCATTTGTTGAATATGGGATGTAACTACTTAAAGTAAATATAAGTTAACTTTTCTCATTTCACATGGGACAAGAACAGCGGTCTCCTGGGCAAAAGTTCTGTGTTTGTTTGACCCATCCATCATACCAACCATCACGCTATGTGGACTTTCTCACTCTTTTTGTTATTTATCGGGTCGTAACATTAACCATCACTTACTGCGTGAAGTTGTTGAACCAAAGAATTCATGTTTCACTGACAAAGGATCCTTTCCATTGATGTTGTTTCTGTGTTGCTGGCACGTGAAATCACTGCCAAATAATGTAGTGTTGAGATGTTGTGGTCATTTCGCATATTCCTGTGAGACCAGGCTTCAAATTTCAGCTGTGATCTTTAAACTTAAACCTGACAGGTAAGGTTCAATGACTTGGAATTTGGGAATATTTGGCCTATATGTTGAGACTCTGAGCAAATGCTAGTCGTAGCCATACCTCCTCCCTACTTCCTGACAATGGTTTTGGGGGTTTTTCTCGAAACATGGAAATGCTCCATCAATTCAATCCAAAGATATTTTGTCAAGAAGTCACAGACACCCATGTTAAAATTCCCAACTTAGAGCAGATATAAACATGTTTATGGTTCCAGATCCATCCCTCACTCCTCCATAGCTCCAACCTCAGAAGTGACCAAAGATGGTCACTAGACGCTCAAAAACATCAAAATGGCGCTGGTGGAAATGTTGAACTTGAGGCTTCAGAATGGGAGTACACGAACCAGTGGATGACGTCACGGTGGCAACGTCCATTATTTCGTACGGTCTATGATTCAAACATGGCCGCTGTGAGGTGTAGTTAATGTAAGTTAGTGAGGTTTGATCAGCCTTGGTTGAAATCAGAATAATTTCATTGTGCAGAAAGGTGGGTTTCTATGGAAAATTATGTTTAGCATTTCAGTTAGAGTTAGCTAAATTATGGCTCCTTCATGAAACAACCCACAAATCCACCAAATTAAGATTTTTGTTTGTTTGTTTGTTTATTTGTTTGTTTCAAACTCAGCCACAGGGTGTGTGATATGTTATGTGACTCTAAATACTCTGATTCACAGGATCTGGGCTCAGATGAACTGAACTACGCAGCTCTACGTTTCCAGGCAAAGCCAAAAAGGAGCCGCAGACCTCCATCTGAGAGAGAGGTGGAGCCACATGTTGTGTATGCTGCCACCAGTTAGACTCAGGAAACATCTGGAACAGCAGCTCAGAGTGGAACTGATGCTTTATCATATTCATCTACTAATGGGGTTTATATGTGGGCTGTGTGTGAGTTGATTCACTGGCAAAAAAATAAAACTGAAATGATGCTTCTGTATTTTCTTGCTCATGTTTCTTTCTGTCTCTGACTTTGTCTGAGAGTCAAAACAGCATGTGTAATGTGTGACAGAGGAGGAGTCAGAGAGGACACTGATGGCTGAAATGGTCTGTGCACAGAGGAGTGAGTGACGTACACATGACTTGTTTAACAGGAAGAGACAGCACAGTGTGGTCTGAGAACAACTGAGGTGAAGAGCAATGAGGTCTCTGAAGTCAAAGCTCTGTGGAAAGTATAAAAGGAAGCTGTGAAAACTAGCCTGCTTATTTTATGGCAACATTAAACTAACTGCCATATTTAGACATTTGTAGAAATTGTGGACAAACATAGCTATTTCAATAATTTGACTAATGCACCCTTAAAACATATATCAGTCTCTTCTGACACTGCTAAATCACTCTATTCCTCATCACTGACACAAAATCACGTTTATACTTAACATCAACATCTACATTCAAAACTGATCAGAGATGTCTGATGCAACTGTTTCACTTTTCATTGTGCACATACCTAAGGCATAGTCTCAGGTTACAGTCTAATCTGTCAGGTTCCTATGGTGAAATGTGTTCACTGACATAGTTTCATTAGAGAACAGGGCAGTGCGCTGTAATAAGTAGCAGGTGTTCTCATAATCAAGAGCACACACAGCAACAGGAAGGAGAATGTAAATGCCAATGGTATTCTATGCCAAATTTTACTATAAAAAATTAAAAACAAACACTGTGCATACTCATTCAAAAGTGATCTATCCTAATCAATCCCTTATATTCCACTAGAAGTGTGTGGTGGTGTATTTATCTGCAGAGACCCTGCTCCCTGTCTGTAGTTTCTTATGTTCTTTTAATTATGCTGTGTTTGCGCTGTTCCTGGGCACAGCAGGTAGGTGAGGTCGGGACTACTAAAAGGTTGTGAAAAGGCGTCAGGCTGTAAGCAGCAAGAGGAAGCTATGAAAATCACGGATACAGCTCAGAAAAGATCGCAAATACAGTGAGTGA
The DNA here is from genome assembly GCF_011397635.1 of Epinephelus fuscoguttatus. Taxonomy (NCBI): domain Eukaryota; kingdom Metazoa; phylum Chordata; class Actinopteri; order Perciformes; family Serranidae; genus Epinephelus; species Epinephelus fuscoguttatus. The sequence goes on from NC_064774.1 coordinate 27,979,609, forward strand.
TAGTGAATGTGGGGTTGGCTTTTACTTTCACTGGTGATACTGCTTACAAACAGAAACTAACAATGCCTGCATAGTAGGCTACACATTTAAACAATATGTGGGGCCCTGTCTTACACCCAGTGTAAAGTGGGCGACAGCGCAGGGCAACTGTCATTGCTAGTTCCAGACTGATGCAGTTGTCACATTCACGGCAAATGTACTTGCACCCATCTGTGCACCAATGTGCATGTAGGTCTCTAAAATCAGGCGCTCTTGATTATACATAGGCAGGTTCACAGTGCGTACACCACGGTCCTTACACACACAGGGGTTTGTGGATCACTTACAGGTGGGTGAAATAATACATCATTAATGAGGAAAATTCATTCATTCATCTTCTAACCGCTTCATCCTCTTGAGGGTCGCGGGGGGGCTGGAGCCTATCCCAGCTGACATCAGGCGAGAGGCAGGGTACACCCTGGACAGGTCGCCAGACTATCGCAGGGCTGAATGAAGAAAATATATTCTCTAAAATGTGAATATAGCAGAGAGCAGAGCAGAGCTGCTGTTACACACTGTTACACACACTGTTTCACACTGTGTGCATTTACACACAAGAAGCAGCATAACTTCACTGATTATTTCAGAAGCTAAAAGGTTAGTTGTTTCCTCTCTCAAGTTTATAACTACAGTTTTTAGTTTTGCTGCGTAAATGTACCATGATATTTGCTGTAGTGACATTACTGCTTCGACTGCATTTCTTATTATCAGCAGAAAATGGCGTGCTTCTCTAATTTGCCAAATACGCCATGTAAACAGCAATGCGCCAGGTGCAAGTGCACCTGAATTTATATAGAATAGAAGATTAAAATCTGGTTATTGAATTCATGTTACACCCTAAACACACCTGTGATTAGTTAAGGGGCTAAATAGAACCCCTTTGCCCCTTGCACCTTACTTCACGCCCATATTTAGCGCCATTTAACTAGCAAAGTGGTGCTCAACACGCTCTAAATATACCTGCGCCATGCATTTCAGATCATGCGCTAAAGGTTATTTAAATAGGGCCAAAAGATTCTACAGCCATGTTAGTGTCTCTGTGAGGCTGTACGTAGGCACAGCCATGTTTGGAGCCAGGTGTGGCAGCATGCTAACATTGTCATAGTGTCAGTGTTTGGGGACGTCAAATTTCATGGCAATTCATCAAACATTTGCTGGGTATCTCACTGAAAATCATAAAGGTCAACCTTACAGTGGCGCTAGAGGAAAAGGACATTTTTGCCTGGACCAAAGAGACAAAGAGGTAGGCTGATGGACCAACCGACTCACTGACATTGCCATCTAATACATGATATCCATCTATGGTCAAGTTTCCATCCAAATGTAGCTTCAATTTTAACCAAATTTTCAGGAAATTGGGAAAAAAAGCAAATTAATGCACATTCTCAGCTACTACTAGTAAATACTGGGAGTTTGGGGCATCGATAGGGGTAACCGGGTGCCATTAAATCATTGCAGAGCGATAATCAAATCTCAGTGTGATAGAATTCATTTAAGGAATACTCAATAATCAGTTTTTCAGTGACAAGTGATGTTTAAGTGACATGCTTGATGTACGCAGTGGTGTAGTAGTAGCTGATGAGGTGGGTGTTCTACTAGGTAGACAGGTATGTTATGAAGCAGGAAGTGGTCTCCCATATATTTCAATCTTTTTTTGGCTGACAGGTGGGTACGCTGTAACCAGCCAGAAATACCCTGTAAACCTGCATATACCCTTCACTATACCACTTAATATACGTCATGATTCAGTAGCTCTACTTCCATTGCACTTAGTCATATTTTGTTTTTATCATTACTCCTACTCTTCCACCTTTTAGTAATTGCTTTTCGTGCCAATGGAGGGAGAGGTTGTTCTGCATGTGCAATTATTTGTGGCAAGTTTTCTCTCAAATTGCATCTGACACAGATATAACATGATATTATATGAGTCTCTTTGAACCAAACTATCCTGAGCTTAAATATGTGTAAAGGCGCTGCATAAATGGCAAGTTAGTGTGAGCGGCAACATCAAAACAAAAGACACCCCGCCTCTCTAAACCTCTTTATAAGAGCTCAGTGGCACAAACTGTTCTCGCAGTGACACAATTAAACACACAATGAGTAGCTTCACTTTGACAACAGCTTTACTTCTCTGCAGCCTCAGTAAGTACTGACACTTGATTATACTCAGTATCAAATCATGTAACCAGAGACCCACTAGAATTTCAACTCTATCCAAAAGGGGTAAATCTATTGCTGACTCTACTGTTTGTTTCAGGCGTGATCTCTGTCTCAGGTTCTGAGTCTCACACTGTGGAGGTCCAGCCTGGTGAAGAAGTCACACTGACGTGCACCAACATTTCCAGCATTTGGACCCAGACCGACTGGTTCAGACTGATCAACAGAACCAAGCCCAGCTGCATCTCCTCCATGTACGGGGCTGATGGTGAAGCTTCGTTCTGTGATGGATTTCAAAGTGGATTTGAAATGAGCTCCAACATCTCCACTGTCTTTCTGAAAGTCAAGCGGGTGGATTTATCTGACTCTGGACTGTATTTCTGTGGATTCTACAAAGACACACATACAGTCATTGGCGATGCAACACATTTGAAAGTTCAAGGTAAGATTAAGCCTAACTACCATTACACATTATTCTTATTCTTATTCTTATTATTTTATTTATTTCAAAGGTAATGCTGACTTGGATGACAAAGTGGATTTTGAGACTGAAAGTAAGGCTTTTTTTTAAAAAAAAAATATATATATATATATTTTTTTTTTCTCAAGATGATATTAATATCAATATGATAATTTACAGCAATAATGAGCAATATTTGTTTTGTAATATTAACAATGTCTAAAGCCACTATTAATACATGAGAAACCTAATTTAAAAATCTTTCTTGTAGAGGACCATGATGGAATAAGAAACCTCATGACTGTGATCCTGGGCGCTCTGATGGTTTTCTTCATGGTGGCTGTCATTGTTCTGGCTGTTAAAATCAAGCAACTTCAGAAAGGTACAGCTGATGGATTATTTGTTGCACATCCTGTTGTATAAACTTGTAACAAATAAATCCAAAGCAAAGTATTTGGTCAGTGATTCTTATATAATCAGGCTGATCTTTTGTCACATGGCTGAAAATGAAGAACTGCATCCTGAAAGAAACAAGGTAAAGTATTAGCCTTTCTATACAGTCTTTCATGGTGGTATGAATTAGTATTTGACTTTTGTTTTAATCATTAATCAGTGCAAGTACTGATTCTGTGCTGGTTTCAAAAACATGTAGTTGGCACTGCATGGAATATTATCTATGACCATCAATACTCAGCCTGTTCTTATTCCTGTTCTTATTCCTAGGGCATCAGAAACAGCAGCTTGGTCAGCATCTGATTCTGATGCATACGTTGCCCCTGTAGCATCTGACAATGGGCTTTCAGCTAACTCCAGTGTAAACCCTTCCATGGCAATGAGGAACTATTAAGAGCAAGAAAGTCTGAGTAGGGCAGGAGGTTTTGCGGTTGATGTGTCATATGTGTCACATGACACACATGACTTGTTCACTGATGCAAGGTACATGACAAGTGTATTTATTTTATTCTGAACTATGGTGGTGCACTGGTTAGCACTGTCGCCTTGCAGAAAGAGGTCCTGCGAACCTGGGGGGGTTCAAACCACAGGGTGGGGGAGCCCTTCTGTGCAGAGTTTGCATGTTCACCCTGTGTCAGCGTGGGTTTTCTCCACGTACTCCGGCTTCCTCCCACAGTCCAAAGACATGCAGGTTAACTGGTGACTCTCTATTGCCCTTGGGTGTGAATGTGAGTGTGAATGGTTGTCTGTCTCTATGTGTCAGCCCTGTGATAGTATGATGATCTGTCCAGGGTGTACCCCAGCCCTTGCCCAATGTCAGCTGGGATAGGCTCCAGCCTAATGAATGAATGAATTATTTTTTTTCTAAACCTAACCAAGTAGCTTTGTTGCCTGTGCCAACAGTAGTTTTAGTGACAAAACCTAGGTTTCCTCAGGACACAGAATTTAATTGTGAATAGACATTATGTGTGTATTAAGCAGAAAATCGACATGCCATCTTCAAGAGTCTGATGCTATGTCTGACCGAAATTGATAATTGCGGTACCTCAAGTCACAGTTTAAAGTGTAGGGCCACTGACCAAGGTGCCATATGTGACGAGTCGGGAGTGAAAACATTTTAAAATACTCTGATTTGCAGAATCCATGTACTGATGACCTCAACTCTGCAGCGCTGAGGTTCCTTCCAGAGACAATAAGGAACAGGAGGCCTGAATCAGAGAGAGAAGTGGAGACTCGTGTCATTTACACCGCCAGCAGATAGACTCAGGAAGCAACTGTAACTGCAACTCTCAGTGTAACATTGTAACATTGCAACATTTGTTTAATAAAGTTCCTAAACTGGTCAGTTCATCTTTGTTTCTTTTTTATTTTGTCTGCCTCCATTTTTTCATTTGACAGGGACAAGAACATGACTGATGAGGGTAAAATAAAAGGGACATTGATGACTGTTAAACTTACTCATATGGAGAGTCAAATGGTTTGTCAGGGGGAGGGAGAAATGAGTGAGATATCCCCTGACAGGAAGAGACAGCTCAGTGTGGTCTGAGCACAGCTAACATCAAAGTCACAAGGCCAAGTTAGTAAAATACAAAAAAGAAGCTGACTACTTTGTTTGTTTGTTTTGTTGTTGTTGTTGTTGTTGTTTGTTTTTTTGTTTTTGTTTTTGTTCTACAAAATATCGACTTATATAATTGTACAAACTGAAAAATATTGATGGAAATAAATAATAATAGAATGAACCAGCACCTAATGGTGACAAACTGTCTGCATGATAAATTCTCCACCACAGGAAGACTTCATGACCACAAAAATCAAACAGCTTGTTGTTTTTAAAGTCTAAGTAATGCTACTAAAGTTGTCATCACTTCACGACTGCCCATTGTCACCTTCTTCAAAGCCATGTTGTACAGTTTACTGTTATCTTTCATTCTATTTGCATGCAGCAAGAACTGTATCGATTTCTGTAGTATTAAATATCCAGTGTAATTTGCAAAAGGCATTAGGATCACTTTGCCTAAAATCTGTTTTTGTTAAAAACATTAAGTATTTTTTTCTTGTTAGTATTTTGGTTCTTACATGCTTCTTTCTCTCTTGCTCTCAGTCTCTTTTTATAATTTTTCCTTGATCATAATCTCAATCTCTAAACAAAAGCATATTTGAGGTTTGATGGAGGAGGAGCCAGTAAAGAACGTTGATCATTTTCAAACGTCCTTATAGGTAGAGTCTGCAGGGAGGGAGGTACACTATATTTTTCATATCTGACTGGACAAACTGACTTTTTTTTTACTTTCTAACTGTCTCCATTGTATACTGACACATAGTGAAGTGAGTATTAAAAATTGGAGGGGTGGCTTTGTTTGTTTGCATGCACTTGTGGGCAACAACAAGCATTGTGCCCCCTCCGTGTTATTTTCCACTGTGGTGAAAACACTGTGTTTCAGCTAAAGCGAAAGCCACAGGAAGACTGGCTGTCACCTCTCTGCAATAACACCACAAGCAACAAGAGCTTTACTACTTTCACACAAAAGCCTAACAACTTTATCTTAAAAGGTGAACATATCTTGTTTATGTATATGTAGAAATGCAGTCCAGTCAGCAGTGAAATACTTTTCTCAAATTGTTACGTTCTTTGCAGATGACACTGATCAATTTCCTTACACTTATTTGACTCTTTTACCTTTTTACATCAGCACCCTGCTTGCAGAAGAAAATGTCTTGAGCAGCATGATACTTGCACAGCCAGATGACAGTGTCTTCCTCATTAAACTGGCATACCTAAAAACAAGGGTGGATATTTTATTTGACTGTTGGGGGGCACTATTAACAAACAAAAATCTCAAGAAGCTCAGAGGGACACTGAATGTACTGTTATTATTACAATACTGTTATTAGACCCCTTATGATGCAGACTCTATCACACACAAAAACATGAAGTAAATTTTGTGCCCGACTGAATCCAAGTAACAGAAATATCATCCTGCCAGACAGACCCCTGGAATCCTTTAATACACTCAGTTACAGTGTATGTAAAGGTGTGGACACACCACACCAACATCAAAGAACTAGCGGTGCCGAAAGCCAACTGTTGCGTCGTCTACATCACCTCACGTAGCCCTGTATCAGTTGCATTTGAACACACTACACGCACTACATCCGACGGCCAAGTGGCACGTACGTTCTGCGCCTGCGTGAGAGGAAATAACGCAAAAAGGGAAACCGAAGTCCAAGGAATGCATGAGATAAAGTAGCGGAGTCCCGTCAGCTGAGGGGTTTCCTATCTGTGCAACTGAGCACCGCAGCCCCTCCATGGACTATTGTATCCAGACAGTCCGGGTGTTTCCTCCGCAGGCTCCATTTCACTCAGCTGCCCGACAAACCCGCTGCTTCATCCCACTTTAACCTGAATAGCAAACCAGGGCTCAGTGCTGTGGTTGGATCCAAACAGAGAGCCAGGGCTAGCCCAGAGGCTAGCGGAGGTTAGCCCCGGTTTCACTACAGGCAGATTCACTTGCTACAGGGGTGAGGAAATAAAACCTGAACAGCCAATCAGAGTGATCTCTCTCACCAACAAGCTCCGCCACCGATTCAACATTCTCAGTCGGCTCAAAAGCCGCTGACGCTGTTGCCGTCGCTGTTGCCGAAGTGCCAGTGCAGGACACACCGCAAAAACTAGGCCGACAGATGCTCACCCACGGCCCAACTTTGGTCGACGGCTGACCGTCGGCTTGGTGTGTCAGGGCCTTAAGGTAATTGCTATTACTGTCACTGTACACTTACACTTGTAGGCAATTTGTACAATAGGATGTGTGATTTCATTATAGCTCTTGATTTAAAATAGATCTGGCAGGTAGAGCTTGCTGTAAAATTTGGATGTGTGGCAGAGTATTGAAATAATAACATGTAAATGTACCATACTCCCCAGGAAGAGAGAGCGAGAGAGAAGACTATATCAACAGTAGATAATAGTCACATGAATGGTCCTGGCTGAATGCATATCTGCAGGTCCACATTATATCCTCCTGACACCCTGTGTCCTCATATGAGGACACTACATTTAAGGTTTACTTGACCTTATACTTCATTCTACTTAACTTAAACCTGTTATCCTCATTTGTGGACACTTTTTTGTGCCATCTAGTGGCAGTAAGACCACAACACACTAATCCATATAAAAACAAGA